>NW_028319120.1:0-177234 GCF_062004578.1 Staurois parvus | reverse complement strand
CCATGTATAATACATAAGGGGGGGATATGATCTCCATGTATAATACATAAGGGGGGGATATGATCTCCATGTATAATACATAAGGGGGGGATATGATCTCCATGTATAATACATAAGGGGGGGATATGATCTCCATGTATAATACATAAGGGGGGATATGATCACCATGTATAATACATAAGGGGGATATGATCTCCATGTATAATACATAAGGGGGGATATGATCTCCATGTATAATACATAAGGGAGGATATGATCTCCATGTATAATACATAAGGGGGGATATGATCTCCATGTATAATACATAAGGGGGATATGATCTCCATGTATAATACATAAGGGGGGATATGATCTCCATGTAAAATACATAAGGGGGGATGTGATCACCATGTAAAATACATAAGGGGGGATGTGATCTCCATGTATAATACATAAGGGGGGATGTGATCACCATGTAAAATACATAAGGGGGGATGTGATCTCCATGTATAATACATAAGGGGGGATGTGATCTCCATGTATAATACATAAGGGGGGGATATGATGACCATGTACAATACATAAGGGGGATATGATCTCCATGTATAATACATAAGGGGGGATATGATGACCATGTACAATACATAAGGGGGGGATATGATCTCCATGTATAAATACATCAGTGGTTCATATAGTGAACTCGGTGTAGTTATTTCCCCTGAAGTCATCACAGAGGACAAGGGGGCGCTCTTTACATCTGGAGGAAAAGAAAGTTTATCTCCAAACTCGGAAAGGTTTCTTCACAGTGAGAGCTGTGAGAATGTGGAATAGACTCCCTCAAGAGTTGGTTGTGGCCAGCTCAGTGGATTGCTGTAGGAAAGTCCTGGATTCTTTCTTGGATACACAGAATATAACTGGATATAACATTTATAGGGAAAGTTGTTCCAGGGAATATCTGATTGCCTCTCGGGGGATCAGGAAGGAATTTTTTCCCTGCAGGAGCACATTGGATCGTGCTTTGCTGGGTGTTTTGCCTTCCTCTGGATCAGCTGTGGGTGTAGGATTATGGTTGAACTGGATGGACTTTTGTCTCTTTTCAGCCAAACTATCTAACCATCTATCCATCTATGGCCGGCTTTAGTGAGAATTTGTTGAGTATTTCTTCTCGGGAATATTTGCATTTTATGTTGCTTATGAGGCTGGTATGGGGAGGGTGTAACCCTACACAGCTTCAGGCAGATGGTTGGTGATCATGAATGACTGTCCTAGGATTTCCTTGTTCATATGTCCCAGAACACAGCTCAGTGTCTTCTACAACACAGGACTGACAGGTAGAAGAGAACAGGAAGAACAGGTAGGGACAACCCGGAGGGGAGAGCTCCATCCCACCCACAGAGACTTCTTTTTTGTTACATTTCTTACCATCGTCTGTAGTTTCTGCTTCCTGTATGTGAGAACAGAGATGTTCTTTGCATGATTATTTGGTGGTCTGCAGAAGGCAGTTCTGGAGGGAGATGAAGTAACTCATTAGCACGGAGCTTCTTTCGGTTCCTGAGAGAGGAGTCTTGAAAAACACGTTACAACGGTTGGTGCGCCGCTTGGGATTCCATGAGGTCATTTTAGTGTTTGCCTTTCATTTTTTCTTTGTTGATTCCCGCTGCCCTATAATAGAAGTTCTGTTACAGGGAGGCAGGGCTGCGCAAAATCATGTATATATATACAGTTGTGTTCAAAATAATAGCAGTGTGTTGAAAAAAGTGACTAAAGCTGAAAATCCTTCTAATAGCTTTTATTTCCATCCACACAAATGCATTGGGAACACGACACATTCTATTCCAAATCAAAACATGAAGAAAAATACATCAAATTTGTGTCGTTCCTCTAAAAAAATGGAAGAAAAGTGAATATTAGACGGTTCAAAAAAATGGCAGTGTTTGTATTCTTCTTTACAAACTCAAACATTCACTATATAAACTGAGAAATGTTTGAAGATTTTGCTTTCCTTTGAATGACTTCATGAATATTTGGTTGTAGTCGCACTGTTTCTGAGAACTGCTGTACATCTGTGTTGCATGGAGTCACCCAACTTCTGGCCCCTGTGATCAGGTATTCCAGCCCAGGATGATTGGACCACATTCCACAGTTCTTCTCTATTTCTTGGTTTTGCCTCAGAAACGGCATTTTTGATGTCACCCCACAAGTTTTCTATTGGATGAAGATCCGGGGATTGGGCTGGCCACTCCATAACGTCCATCTTGTTGGTCTGGAACCAAGATGTTGCACGTTTACTGGTGTGTTTGGGGTCGTTGTCTTGTTGGAACACCCATTTCAAGGGCATTTCCTCTTCAGCATAAGGCAGCATGACCTCTTCAAGTATTCTGATGTATTCAAACTGATCCATGATCTCTGGTATGCGATAAATAGGCCCAACACCGTAGTATGAGGAACATCCCCATATCATGATGCTTGCACCACCATGCTTCACTGTCTTCACAGTGTACTGTGGCTTGAATTCAGTGTTTGGGGGTCATCTGACAAACTGTCTCCGCCCACTAGACCCAAAAAGAACAATCTTACTTCCATCAGTCCACAAAATGTTGCGCCATTTCTCTTTAGGCCGGTCAATGTGCTCTTTGGCAGATTGTAACCTCTTCAGCACACGTCTTTTTCCAACAGTGGGACTTTGCGGGGACTTCTTGCAGATAGCTTGGCTTCACATCGGCGTCTTCTAATTGTAACAGTCCTCACAGGGAACGTCACACCTTCTTTCATCTTCCTGGAGCTGATTGTTGGCTGAGTCCTCACAGGGAACGTCACACCTTCTTTCATCTTCCTGGAGCTGATTGTTGGCTGAGTACGCCCCATTTTGGCTATTCTTCTATCCATTCCAATGGTAGTTTTTCGCTTTCTTCCACGTCTTTCAGGTTTTGGTTGCCATTTTAAAGCATTTGCCATCATTTTAGCTGAGCAGCCGATCATTTTCTGCACTTCTTTATATGTTTTCCCCTCTCCAATCAACTTTTTAATCAAGGTACACTGTTCTTCTGAACAATGTCTGGAACGACCCATTTTCCTCAGAATTTCAGAGAGAAATGCACTGTAACCAGCATGTCCAACATTTGCTGCCTTCCTTCCTTAAATAAGGGCAATAACTGCCACCTGTTTTTCAAAGAATGAATGACCTCACTAATAGAACTCCACACTGCTATTATTTTGAACACGCCCCTTTCAATGAGTGATTCAATGACACAGAATCAGCAGCATGCATGTCATGACTGTTGGGTCTGTTGGATTTCTATGACTCTACTACACCTGCTAGGAAATTATTTGCCATGTAGGAATATCATTTCTACCAAAAACAGTGATTGATCCGGTTAGTGATGTCTGACTGCTATTATTTTGAACACAACTGTATATATATATATACACGTGATTTGAATTTCTGGGTAGGGCGCACACGCATGTGACACCCTACCTACAGTGCCATTGGCTGCTACGGATGTCAATCACCGGCTCCCAGACGGAGATTCCCCGCCGGCACCCGCTGATCGCCGATGAAGCAGACAGGGGAGAGAGCTGTCTGTAAACATAACAGGTCTCTCTCCTGTCTGCAAGGACATGCTGCTTTGTATCTCTCTGCACAGCACGTCTCCTTAGTACATAGTTACATAGTTAGTCTGGCTGAAAAAAAGACAAAAGTCCATCCAGTTCAACCATTAAAGAAAAGAAGTTATAATCCTACACCCACAGTTGATCCAGAGGAAGGCAAAAAACCCAGCAAAGCACGATCCAATTTGCTCCTGAAGAGGAAATAATTCCTTCCTGATCCCCCGAGAGGCAATCAGATATTCCCTGGATCAACTTTCCCTATAAATGTTATATCCAGTTATATTCTGTGTATCCAAGAAAGAATCCAGGACTTTCCTACAGCAATCCACGGAGCTGGCCACAGCCAACTCTTGAGGGAGCAAAGCACACACAGCACACAGTTAACCCTTTGATGGCCCCAGATGTTAACCCCTTCCTGCCCAGTGCCATTAGTACAGTGTCAGTGCTTTTCATTAGCACTGATCACTGTATTGGTGTCACTGGGGATGTCAGTGACACCAAGTCAATTCCCCCCCCAGTGCCAGAATGCCCACCGCAGTCCCGCTGTAAGTCGCTGATCACCGCCATTACTCGTATTATAAAAAAAATTAAAATATAAATTCCAGTATCTATACCGCCATTTGTAAACGCTAAAAATTTCACGTAAACCAATTAATTTACACGTTTGGGATTTTTTTTAGCAAAGACACGGAGCAGAATACATTTTGGGAAAAATTTATGAAGAAATTTGATTTTTTTTAAAGTTTATAGTAGAACTATAAAGAAAATGTTTTTTTTTAATTTTGGATGGAGTAAGGGAGGGTTATAACCCCCATCAGTTTTTTTTTGTCATCTGTGTCCCCATTGGTTAGATTTCCATTCACTTCCCTCTCCCATAGCTAAAACAGGACGTGAGGAGAATCCCTCTGAAGTGATGGTATCCCAGAACTAACGTCTCCATGGAAAGATTTCCCTTCTATTCCTGTTCTGGTGACAACCTAAAATTTGGGATTTTTCTTCACTTTTGACAACAGTAAACAGGACAAAAAGAGAGAGAGGGAATCTCCATAACAGCGGGGGGGGGGGGGGCACAGACAGCAATCAACACACAACAGGGGTTCTAATCCCTCTCCAAACCATCCAAGATTCAGTGATCCTTTAACTTTCCCATATCATCAAGGTGAGAATTTCTTCTTTGGACTCTGGAATGTATGACGCTTATCAGGTTGTCAATGGGAGGGTGAGTGACTCCTTTGTAGCCCTGCACAGCCCCAGGCATTGTGTTGGTGATCTTGAGTGATTTGCATAGGATTTCCTTGTTCATATGAGAGTCTAAGGGTGTCACAGAACTCAGCTCAGTGTCTTCTACAACTCGGGACGGACAGGTAGGAACACACGGGAGGGGAGAACTCCATCCCAACCAAACCATCTTCTCTTTTTACTTTTCTTACCATTGTCTGTAGAGTTTCTGCTTTTACTGGTTGGTGGTCTTCAGGAGATAACTCAGGATAGATACAAAGTCCTTTATTATGGTAGATCTGCTTGATGTTCCTCAGAGATCATTGTTGAAGAACGCCTTCCAATGGTTGGTGGTCTTCAGGAGATAACTCAGGATAGATACAAAGTCCTTTATTATGGTAGATCTGCTTGATGTTCCTCAGAGATCATTGTTGAAGAACGCCTTCCAACGGTTGGTGGTCTTCAGGAGATAACTCAGGATAGATACAAAGTCCTTCGTTATGGTAGATCTGCTTGATGTTCCTCAGAGATCATTGTTGAAGAACGCCTTCCAACGGTTGGTGGGACTCCACATGGTCGTTTCAGCATCTGACTTTCATTTTTTTCTTTCTTATAGATTTAACTATTTTTTTGCTTGCAAACAAGCTGATTTTTTTATGGCAGAAAGTGAAGGACTCCCATGGCAATAAAGCCTCACTGGAGGTCTAATCCTTTTCCGAAACTAAAAATCAAAACGTTTTGAGTACTGATATACTTTAGGGGACTGATTTTTCAGAGTTCCCGGGTCTGTACACTCACTGTGCCCATTATGAGGGGTTCCCACCATCCCTGTGCTGAGTTCCCGGGTCTGTACACTCACTGTGCCCATTATGAGGGGTTCCCACCATCTCTGTGCTGAGTTCCTGGGTCTGTACACCCGCTGTGCCCATTATGAGTGGTTCCCACCATCCCTGTGCTGAGTTCCTGGGTCTGTACGCCCGCTGCACCCATTATGAGGGGTTCCCACTATCCCTGTGCTGAGTTCCTGGGTCTGTACGCCCATTGTGTCCATTATGAGGGGTTCCCACTATCCCTGTGTTGAGTTCCCCGGTCTGTACAGCTGCTGTGCCCGTTGTGAGGGGTTCCCACCATCCCTGTGCTGAGTTCCCAGCTCTGTACACCTGCTGTGCCCATTATGAGGGATTCTCACTATCCCTGTGCCGAGTTCCCGGGTCTGTACGCCCGCTGCACCCATTATGAGGGGTTCCCACCATCCCTGTACTGAGTTCCCGGGTCTGTACACCCGCTGTGCCCATTATGAGGGGTTCCCACCATTTATTTATTAGTACTAAAAACAATTGTGTCATACAGAGTGGCCCTGGGTGTTAAAAACACAAACAGTTATTTTTTTTTTTTTGTACAACACCTAAAACTGAGGGGCGTATTCTCTGTAAACTGAACTTGTGAATTGGGAAAATACCAAATTATGGCCACTAGAAGGAGCATACTAGTTTCCTATGATACTGAGTGCCATCTAGTGGCCACAATGCAGTATTTTCCCCAATCACACTTACAATGTTGTATATGATAGGGCTATTTATAATTAGCGATGGGGGGGGGGCTTTCTGATCCCAGGTGAGTATAGCTGTAAGCTGGTATGTCTCCTGAAGAGGGCGCAATGTTTGCTCCGAAACGCGTCGTGGTAATAAAGAGGTTTTATTTTTTCCTTTCTGGAATCTATTCTAGTTTGGGTTCCACTCCAAGGTACGCAGTGTATGTTCAACACATCCCTGAATCAACCTCTTAGAGGTCTTGGATCTGACTGACAGATTCTGGGGGGGCTGTTGATGCTGGGGGTGTCTATTGTTGCTGGGGGGGTCTTTTTTTTTTTTGCTGGGCTAGATCTATTGTTGCTGGGTGGAGTCTATTTCTGCTGGCTGCTGGAAGGTTTATTGATGCTGGCTGCCAGTGGATCCTGTTTTGTTTGGGGGGGGGGGGTCTTTTGTTACTGAGGTAGACCTACTGTTGCTGAGAGGGGTATGATGCTGGCTGCTGGAGGGTCTATTGATGCTGGCTGCTGGGGGAACCTTTGCTGCTGGGGTAGGTCTGTTGTTTCTGATGAGGGATTTATTGATGCTGAAAGGGTTCTTTTGTTGCTGAGGGGGGTCTCTTGTTGCTCTGGAGAATCTAGGGTCTCTGGGGTGGTCTATTGTTTCTGAGGGGGTATTTGTTGCTGGGGACGATCTATTGGTTCTGGGATGAACCTAATGTTGCTGAGAGGGAACTCTATTGTTACTGGAGATGATCTATTGTTGCTGGGGGAAATCTATTGTTGCTGGTGAGAAATGTATGGTTGCTGAGGAAGGGGGTCTATTGTTGCTGATAAGATCTGTTGTTGCTGGAGGGGGGGTCAATTGTTGCTGCCTACTGGAGTGTCTATTATCACTGGCTGCTGGGGGTCTACTGATGCTGGATGGTAGATGATCTATGGATGCCAGCTGCTGAGGGATCTATGTTTGTTGGGAGGTCTATAGTTACTGGGGTGGATCGACTGTTACTGTGGGGATCTATTGCTGTTGGCTGTGGAAGGGTCTATTGATGCTGCCTGCTGGGGAACTATCACTGCCGGTGGGTCTGTTGTTGCTGATGGGGGATTTATTGTTGCTGAGATAGTTCTTTTGCTGCTAAAGTGTTGCTCAGGTGATCTATTGTTGTTGAGGTGATCTATTGTTGCTGGATGATCTATTGCTGCTGGAGAGGCTCTATTGTTGATGATGGGAGGTGTATTGTTTCTGTGGGGTTTACTTCTGCTAAAAGGGATCTGTTGTTACTGGGGTAGTCTATTGTTGCTGGAGAGGATCTATTGTTGCTGGAGGATCTATTGTTACCAGTGGGAGATTTGTTGTTGCTGAGGGAGGTATATTGTTACTGGGAGATCTTCAATTGCTGGTAAAGGATGTATTGTTGCTGGGGGGTTTCTTTTGTTACTGAGGGGGTCTCTTGTTGCTGTGGGGATCTACTATTGCTGGAGGTCTTTTATAGCTGGGGAGGATCTATTGTTGCTGAAGGGATATGTTGCTGGAGTGGATCTACTCTAGCTGGAGAGGGATTTATTGTTGCTGAAGGGTTTATTTTGTAGCTGAGGTAGGTCTAATGTTGCTGAGGGAAGGTGATCTATTGTTTCAGAGGTGATCTATTGTTACTGGGTGGAATTTATGTTGCTAATCTGTAACTCCGTAACGCCAAGCTCATGACTTATAAGGGGCTTTTAAAGAGTCTCCTATGGAAAATATAGGGTACTAAAGTTTGTTGTCATTTCACGGGCGCACATAAATATAAGGTTTGGGTATATACACGGCTCGAAAAAATGAAAGGAAGACTTTGAAAACCCATCAGATCTGAATGGGGAGGAATCTCCTGCTGGATCTCTATCCTGACATGGACGGGGGATGGGTGAGGAACGTAAGGATGGCCCATCGTTGGATGAAAATGAAAATGATCGACCTACAGAGGACTGAATTCACAGACACCCCGAAAATCAAAGTGAAGAAATGATGCAGCAGGCGAGTCCATTTGGCTGAAATGTCATTGCAGCAACTCAGAATGGTCCTCAGTAGTCTGTATGGCCCCCACGTTCTTGTATCCATGCCTGACAATGTCGGGGGAGGGTCCTACTGAGACCACAGATGGTGTCCTGGGGGAATTCCTCCCAGATCTGGACCAGGACATCACTGAGCTCCTGGACAGTCTGAGGGGCAACCTGGTGGCGTCGGATGGACTGAAACATAACATCCCAGAGGTGTTCTATTGGATTTAGGTCAGGTGAGCGTGGGGGCCATTCAATGGTATCAATGCCTTCATCCTCCAGGAACTACCTGCATACTCTCCCCACATGAGGCCAGGCATTGTCCTGCACCAGGAGGAACCCAGGACCCACTGCACCAGGAGGAACCCAGGACCCACTGCACCAGGAGGAACCCAGGACCCACTGCACCAGGAGGAACCCAGGACCCACTGCACCAGGAGGAACCCAGGACCCTCTGCACCAGGAGGAACCCAGGACCCACTGCACCAGCATAGGGTCTGACAATGGGCCCAAGGATTTCATCCCGATACCTAATGGCAGTCAGGGTGCCATTGTCTAGCCTGTAGAGGTCTGTGCGTCCCTCTGACAATGGGTCCAAGGATTTCATGCAGCAACTCAGAATGGTCCTCAGTAGTTTGTGTGGCCCCCACGTGCTTGTATGCATGCCTGACAACGTCGGGGGGGGGGGCTCCTAATGAGACGACGGATGGTGTCCTGGGGGATTTTCTCCCAGATCTGGACTAGGGCATCACTGAGCTCCTGGGCAGTCTGAGGTGCAACCTGGTGGCGTTGTATGGACAGAAACATGATATCCTAGAGGGGTTCTATTGGATTTAGGTCAGGCAAGCGTGGGGGCCATTCAATGATATCAATTCTTTCATCCTCCAGGACCTACCTGCATACTCTCCCCACATGAGGCCACGCATTGTCGTGCACCTGCAGGAACCCAGGACCCACTGCACCAGGAGGAACCCAGGACCCACTGCACCAGAAGGAACCCAGGACCCACTGCACCAGGAGGAACCCAGGACCCACTGCACCAGAAGGAACCCAGGACCCCCTGCACCAGCGTAGGTTCTGACAATGGGCCCAAGGATTTCATCCCGATACCTAATGGCAGTCAGGGTGCCATTTTCTAGCCTGTAGAGGTCTGTGCGTCCCTCCATGGAGATGCCTCCCCAGACCATCACTGACCCACCACCTAAACGGTCATGCTGAACCATGTTACAGGCAGTAGAATGTTCTCCACGGCTTCTCCAGACCCTTTCACGTCTGACTGATGTGCTCAGGGTGAACCTGCTCTCATCTGTGAAAAGCACAGGGCGCCAGTGGTGGACCTGCCAATTCTGGTGTTCAATGGCAAATGCCAATCCAGCTCTATGGTGCTGGGCAGTGAGCACAGGCCCCATTAGAGGACATTGGGCCCTCAGGCCACCCTCATGAAGTCTGTTTCTGATTGGTTGGTCAGAGACATTCACACCAGTGGCCTTCTGGAGGTCATTTTGTAGGGCTCTGGCAGTGCTTATCCTATTCCTCCTTGCACAAAGGAGCAGATACCAGTCCTGCTGATGGGTTAAGGACCTTCTATGGCCCTGTCCAGCTCTCCTAGAGTGACTGCCTGTCTCCTGGAATCTCCTCCATGCTCTTGTCTCCTGGAATCTCCTCCATGCTCTTGAGACTGTGCTGGGAGACACAGCAAACCTTCTGGCAATGGCATGTATTGATGTGCCATCCTGGAGGAGTTGGACTGCCTGTGCAACCTCTGTAGGGTCCAGGTATGGCCTCATGCTACCAGTAGTGATACTGACCCTAGCCAAATGCAAAACAAGCGAAAAACAGTCAGAAAAGATGAGTAGGGAAAGAAATGTCAGTGGCCTCCACCTGTAAAACCATTTATGTTTTGGGGGTCATCTCATTATTGCCCATCTAGTGCACCTGTTGTTAATTTCATTATCACCAAAGCAGCTGAAACTGATGGACAACCCCCTCTGCAACTTACCTGACCAGATCCATATCCCAGGAGTTTCATTGGCTTGATGCTAGACTTGGATTAAAAAGTCTTCCTTTCATTTTTAAAACTTCGTCTTTTATATTTAACCAAAAAAATGGGTACTTTATTCTGTTTCTGCGCCCTAATATTAACTTTAGTGCGTTCTTTTACTGAAATAGACTTTAGCAGTAATATTGCGTGACAAAAAAATATGGCAACTACCGCTATTTTATTCTCTAGGGTCTCGGCTCTCAGAAAATATATCACGTTTTGGGGGGTTTATGCCATCTTCAGGCCTAAAATTATTTTTTTAAATGTGATCCAAATAAAAAAGCAAAAACGGCTCTTTCAGCGAAAAAGTATCGGGAAGCGAGGTCAGAACCTAGTCTGGGGAGGGGAAAAAAGAATTCTACCGTGACAGGAAAAGTCAGAGATGAGCTGACAGATCCCGCCATGTATGGGGGTTTGTTCAGAGATGTAGTGATGGGACCGTCAATCCTAATGACAGTTGCAGAGGACAGATGATTGGCCTAACAAAGGAGTAATAGAAGAATGTTTCTACAGAAGACAGTTTACACAGCAGGAGCCGGAGAGTCAATGAGGTGACAGAACAGCCGGATGGTAGAATCACACACATCAAAAAACAGTCAAATCCCTTTTGTTGGCATAAATACTACAGCTATTATCATAGAAAACAACACGTCAGGCACCCAGAATGCCGGAACTCCGGTTCCTATCACGTTCTTCTAGGACCGAATATTTTAGACTCTCTTCCTCTTCTGTATAAGCCATTGACTCTTCAAAGACGTTCGTTGAAGTCCCACTTTGGTTTCATATGATCTAAGTCCTCTCTGAAAAGACCAATTAGTTGAGGTTTGCTGGCTTGGTTCACATATCCACCGTCTTTTTTTTTTTTTTTTCTGCCTAGTTTTTTCTGCCTAGTCCAGTCACAGGGCCCCCCCCCCCCCATTCTCTTTCCTTGGACAGAGCAATGGAGGTAGACAGAGGCCAACTTCAGCCCAGGCACACCAAGGCCTCCAAGGTAAGGTGAGGTCGGCAAATAGGTAAGCATTAATATACCTCAATCTTTTTTCCATCCAAAGGAGTACATACGCTCCAAAATAAGAGTTGGCTCTACCTTGGAAGACTTATGTGTGTGTGGATTGGAGACCACTTGTCAAGGCGCAGTGAGTGAGCCCCCCCATTCTCTTTCCTTGGACAGAGCAGTGGAGGTAGACAGGGGACAACCTCAGCCCAGCCTCACCAAGTCCTCCAAGGTAAGATGAAGTTGACATAAGCGTTAATAAAAATCAATCTTTATTCCATCCAAAGGAGTACATACGCTCCAAAATAAGAGTTGGCTCTACCTTGGAAGATGTTCTTATTAGTAATATTCTAAGACCAAATATTTGATACTCTCTTCCTCTACTGTATAAGCCATTGACTCTTCAAAGACGTTCGTTTAAGTCCCACTTTGGTTGCATATGATCTAAGTCCTCTCTGAAAAGACCATTTAGTTGCGGTTTGCTGGCTTGGTTCACATTTCCATCTTTTTTTTTTTTCTGCCTAGTCCAGTCACAGAGCTCCCCCTTCCCCATTCTCTTCTCCTGGACAGAGCAGTGGAGGTAGACAGGGGCCAACCTCAGCCCAGGCACACCAAGTCCTCCAAGGTATGGTGAAGTCGAAAATTAGGTAAGCATTAATAAACATCAAACAAGAGTTGGCTCTACCTTGGAAGACTTATGTGTGTGTGGATTGGAGACCACTTGTCAAGGCACGGCGAGTGAGGCCCCCCCATTCTGTTTCCTTGGACAGAGCAGTGGAGGTAGACAGGGACCAACCTCAGCCCAGGCACACCAAGTCCTACAAGGTAAGGTGAAGTCGGAAATTAGGTAAGCATTAATAAAAATTAATCTTTATTCCATCCAAAGGAGTACATACGCTCCAAAATAAGAGTTGGCTCTACCTTGGAAGACTTCTGTGTGCGGATTTGAGACCACTTGTCAAGGCACAGTGAGTGAGGCCCCCCCCCCATTCTCTTTCCTTGGACAGAGCAGTGGAGGTAGACAGGGGCCAATCTCAGCTCAGCCACGCCAAGTCCTCCAAGGTAAGGTGAAGTCAGAAATTAGGTAAGCATTAATAAAGACCAATCTTTATTCCATCCAAAGGAGTACATATGCTCCAAAACAAGAGTTGGCTCTACCTTGGAAGACTTATGTGTGTGTGGATTGGAGACCACTTGTCAAGGCACGGTGAGTGAGGCCCCCCCATTCTGTTTCCTTGGACAGAGCAGTGGAGGTAGACAGGGGCCAACCTCAGCCCAGGCACACGAAGACCTCCAAGGTAAGGTGAAATCAGCAATTAGGTAAGCATTAATAAAGACCAATCTTTATTCCATCCAAAGGAGTACATACGCTCCATAATAAGAGTTGGCTCTACCTTGGAAGACTTTTGTGTGCGGATTGGAGACCACTTTTCAAGGCAAGGTGAGTGAGGACAGCTCTAGCCCATCCTATACCTGAAATTGGCTTCTAGTGCCTGTTCTGCCTCCAGCAGGGAAATATATTATGCCTGTCCTGCCTGCGATATCAAATTTGACCACTAGATGGAACCAGTAATAAATGTACTGTTTTACTGAGCCTAGAGACTGTTTAGATAATAGTTAATACAAATTGCCATAGTTCTGAGAGAAAGGGAAGGGATTCATCTTGAGAGCTCAGATTCCATTTTAAAAACTTGGAGAGAAGGATCCAGCTATCAGAGCACATGTTGGACTAAAACTTGCATCCCCTAAAGACAGCATCACTGGTGAAAATCGCTTTTTGCCATCCATAGCCCAATTTTTCGTTGTGTTTTCTGTATGTTCTTGCATTGATTATAGCAGGGCTTTTTTCAGCGGGGAACATGGGGGAACGCAGCACCTCCAGCACTGGATGTATATAATGGAAAGGTGTGCTGGAGGGTCTATTGATACTGGCTGCTAGGGGATCTATTGTTGCTGGAGGGGATCTATTTTTGAGTGGAGTCTATTGTTGCTAGTGAGAGATATGTTGTGTCTGGGGGGTCTTATCTTTCTGTCTTTTTGTCAGGGCTCCAGGTGTGACCAGAGGTGTGTGGACTGACACAGAGAAACGCAGGCTCCTGGAGTGATGTATAAGCATATAATTTATTAAAGGCTATACACAAATATAAACACACAATATACAAAAAAACAAACCTCCAGCTGATAACGGAATGCACACAGACAAGAGTAGTCAGGGCTGGTGAGGTGGAGTGGTCAGGCAGGCCGGGTCAGAAACAATCAGGCAGACAAGGTACCAGAGGAGCAGGCAAGAGAGTGGTCAGGAATAGCCGGGGTCGGTGCAGGCAGAGTTCTGTTAAAGTCATGAGTCAGGCAGAAGGATCAGGAAGGCAGACAACAGGATCAGGTTCAGGATACAGGGGCTCATGGGCACAATACACCAAGGCACTGACTGCAGGCCTGGCCACTCCTTAAATACACCTCCTGCAATCAGCCTCAGGTGATGGCTTGATTGCAGGAGTGAGCTTCTGGCTGCTGAGAGCACCCGCTGGCCAGCTCTGGTACTGCAGCCCACACGGCACCACCAGTGCTGAGTCCATTCCTGATACTTTTGTTCCTGGGAGGGATCTACTGTTGAGGGAGGGAGTCTATTATTGCTGGCTGTTGGGGGGGGGGTTTAGAGATTTGATGTTGCTGCTGGGGGTCTATTATTGCTGGAGGGATCTATTGTTGCCAGGGGGTCTATTGTTGCTGGCTGCAGAGAATCTATTTTACTGCTTTATCTGTAACAAATTCTAAATTACTTAGCACTACAATATGATAATTGGTTCTGTATTCTCTAAAAGGGCGCAGTACTGGGAGGTGGGTAGGCGGTGGAACCAAGGGGCGATGCTCGGAGGTGGGTAGGGGGTGGAGACAAGGGCTGCCTCAAGGGGGAGTTCCTGCACCAATTCTCTGAGGAAAAAAAGCCCTGATTGTATGTGTTTCTCATCTGCTTTTCCTAATAGTTCCACCTGTCCTGTTTTGTTAATAAAGTCTTGCTTATTGCAGGATCGGAGGGTTTAGCTGCATGTCGCATTACATAGGGAAACGGGCAGCAAGGGCAGAACAGTTCCAGTATTTTATTTGATTACTCCTTCAAAAAAGCCTCAACATGGCATGGTGATCTCTTTATTTCTTTACTTCTCCACTGTCTAGTTCTCATTGAAAGCTAAAGCCCATACATATTGTACCACGGAAACATAGAAGAGTGACAGAAAAAAAGGGGTCATTCGGGGTTATGGTGACCCCTTGACAGGGAACATGGGCTCACCCAAGTCAACAGATTCTAAGAACAAGTTGGTCTTCATCAGAGCTCCTGAAGGCAGAGATGGGTTGGGAACCCTAATGGCCCCTGGTTTTCTTTTCTGCAAACTGGCACCAGGTCATGGTTCTAAGGATTGCTCCACCAAGAGGTTATTGGGGGTTATGGTAACCCCTGACAGGGAACGTAGCCTCACTCGAGGCACCATGTCTAACTACAAGTTGGGCTTCGCCAGACCTCCTGAACATAGAGATGGGTTGGGAACTGTAATGGATCCTGGTTTACTTTTCTGAAAACTGGCACCAGGTCATGGACCTCAGGGTTGCTCCACCAAGGAGTTGTTGGGACAGAAAAGCTACAGTGTGGGGGCTTTCATGATGTGGCAGATTAAAGAGTAGCATGGCCCAGGCAGAGGTTTTTTATCTTAAATACTAGAGTAGGGGGAATCTCTTGCTTGTAGCTCATTGGACTGGCAGAGATGGGAACATGTCACAGCTTCCCACAGAATCGGGCAATCTGGGTTCGGACTTCAGATCCCAACTTCAGACCCAACACCTCCCTAGTCATAAGAAATCATTATGAAGGCTGTAAAGAGCAAAAATGTGGAAGCAATAATTTGTAAAAGAGCTGGTATAACAGTCTCCTCAATTATGTCCCCAGTCTCCAACAACTCGTGTAACACGTCTGCAGTGTCTGACCATCTCCTGTAGTATGTTTACAATCTCTGACCATCTCCTGTAGTACGTCTGCAATCTCTGACCATCTACTGTAGTACGTCTGCAATCTCTGACCATCTCCTGCAGTACGTCTGCAATCTCTGACCATCTCCTGTACTATGTCTGCAATCTCTGACCATCCCCTGTACTATGTCTGCAGTCTCTGACCATTTCCTGTACCATGTCTGCAGTCTCTGACCATCTCCGGTATCATGTCTGCAGTCTCTGACCATCTCCTGTAGATTGTTTGCAATCTCTGACCATCCTCTGTACTATGTCCGCAGTATCTGACCATCTCCTGTACTATATCTGCAGTCTCTGACCATCTTCTATACTATGTTTGCATTCTCTGACCATCTCCTGCAGTACGTCTGCAATCTCTGACCATCTCCTGTACTATGTCTGCAATCTTTGACCATCCCCTGTACTATGTCTGCAGTCTCTGACCATCTCCTGTAGTACGTCTGCAATCTCTGACCATCTCCTGTAGTACGTCTGCAATCTCTGACCATCTCCTGCAGTACGTCTGCAATCTCTGACCATCTCCTGTACTATGTCTGCAATCTCTGACCATCCCCTGTACTATGTCTGCAGTCTCTGACCATTTCCTGTACCATGTCTGCAGTCTCTGACCATCTCCGGTATCGTGTCTGCAGTCTCTGACCATCTCCTGTAGATTGTTTGCAATCTCTGACCATCCTCTGTACTATGTCCACAGTATCTGACCATCTCCTGTACTATATCTGCAGTATCTGACCATCTCCTGTACTTAATCTGCAGTCTCTGACCATCTTCTATACTATGTCTGCATTCTCTGACCATCTCCTGTACTATGTCTGTATTCTCTGACCATCTCCTGTACCATGTATGCAGTCTCCGACCACCTCCTGTATCATGTCTGCAGTCTCTGACCATCTCCTGTAGTAGGTCTGCAGTCTTTGATCATCTCCTGTATCATGTCTTCATTCTCTGACCATCTCCTGTAGTAAGTCCGCAGTCTCAGACCATCTCCTGTATCATGTCTGCAGTCTCTGACCGTCTCCTGTACTATGTCTGCAGTCTCTGACCTTCTCCTGTAGTATGTCTGCAGTCTCTGACCATCTCCTGTTTCATGTCTGAAGTCTCTGACCATCTTCTGTACCATTTCTGACCATTTCTTTTAAAATGTCTGCCATCTCTGACTATGTCCTGTATATGTCTGCAGTCTCTGGCTATCTTTTGTTGTATGTTTGCAGTCTCTGACCATCTCATTTTGCATGTCTTCTGACTCTGAAAGCTTTCTGTTAGATTACGTTGACTAAATAGTATGTGTGGTCCTTTGGTGATGTCGGGGTCCACACTCGAAACTCCGTATATCAGCTACATTGACCACCACTGGAGTAACCCTTCCTCTTATATCCAGAACTAAGACAAAGGTTTTGGCTGCAGTCGTTCTTTTATCGTGGAGCAAATATCAATCTTTCACCAATTCAGACATTTGTGATCATTTAGAACAGAGGGGTCTATGTATTAATATTTTCACCCAAGGCTCACACGGGTTTTAATTGGAAAATAATGATAAATTGACCTCTAGATGTTGTCTCTCAGGCAACCTTCCAGATAAGATGCCAATATATTTTGAACAAACATGTTGCAGAGGATATGCATACAGCAATGACCTCTGTTTTTTTGTCCCCAAAGGCACTGACCAACAGGTAAATGTCAATTCTTTCATAGTTCAGAGTCTGTGCGCAGGCTCGTCAAGTGAAGCTTTGCTGGAATAGCTGTAGGTCTTCTCATCAATGATTCACCTTCCAGATTTGAAACAGTTGGAATTCTTGTAGGCTCTGGCTTCGGTGTCTTTAGTGTGGGCACCTGGCTGTGACAGCTTGCGGATTCACAGCCGGGTGCCCACTGCACATGCTCGAGGTGCGCTGCACTTTGTGAATGGCCCCATAGTCTTTTGGTACCTGTCACATGTCCCAGAAGACTACAGAGGGAGGGGGGGAGGACAACCTCCGCTTCCGATCACCTAGGCAATCGCAGTAGAAGTGGGAGCAGGTACCTGTCAAATTTGGGTACCCGCTCCCCAAAGGTGCCAATCTTTAATGGGGAGCGGGGGATAAAGCCTTAAAGCTGAACTTCCCCTTTTGGGTGGAGCTTCACTTTAAGCTGTTTTAGGGGATCGATTTAAGTGTTGTCCTTGATCTATCTTCTTTGATAGGAGTGGATCTGCAGCATGTTGGGTTTTTCCTGAAGGATTAAGTGCCGCCAGCTATGGCCAGGAACACTGATCATTGTATTCTAATGGTAGGGAATGTCCTCAGAAGTGGATGATCCAGAGGACTGAGTTTCCTGTAGTATGTTGTCCACAGAAGTGGGAGACCCAAAAGATTGAGTTCCCTCCAGCTATATGTCCACAGACGTGGCTGACCCAGAGGATAGAGTTCCCTCTAGTTGTATGTCCACAGAAGTGGATGACCCAGAAGATTGAGTTCCCTCTAGTTGTATGTCCACAGAAGTGGGAGATCCAGAAGATTGAGTTCCCTTTAGCTGTACGTCCACAGAAGTGGGAGATCCAGAAGATAGAGTTCCCTCTAATTGTATGTCCACAGAAGTGGGAGATCCAGAAGATTGAGTTCCCTTTAGCTGTACGTCCACAGAAGTGGGAGATCCAGAAGATAGAGTTCCCTCTAGTTGTATGTCCACAGAAGTGGATGACCCAGAAGACTGAGTTCCCTTTAGCTGTATGTCCACAGAAGTGGGTGACCCAGCTGATAGAGTTCCCTTTAGTTGTATGTCCACAGAAGTGGATGACCCAGAGAATAGAGTTCCCTCTAGCTGTATGTCCACAGAAGTGGGTGACCCAGAGGATAGAGTTCCCTCCAGCTATATGTCCACAGAAGTAGATGACCCAGAGAATAGAGTTCCCTCTAGTTCTATGCCCGCAGAAGTGTATGACCCAGAAGACTGAGTTCCCTCTAGCTGTATGTCCACAGAAGTGGGTGACCCAGCAGATAGAGTTCCCTCTAGTTGTATGCCCACAGAAGTGGGTGACCCAGAGGATTGAGTTCCCTCTAGTCGTATGTCCACAGAAGTGGGTGACCCAGCAGATAGAGTTCCCTCTAGTTGTATGCCCACAGAAGTGGGTGACCCAGAGGATAGAGTTCCCTCTAGTCGTATGCCCACAGAAGTGGGTGACCCAGCAGATAGAGTTCCCTCCAGCTGTATGTCCACAGAAGTGGGTGCCCCGTGGATAGAGTTCCCTCTAGTTGTATGTCCACAGAAGTGGGTGACCCAGAGGATAGAGTTCCCTCTAGTCGTATGCCCACAGAAGTGGGTGACCCAGAGGATTAAGTTTCTTCTAGCTGCATGTCCACAGCAGCCAGCAAATCCCAGTAATTAGTCTTAACTGGATGCTGGCTCTTTAATTAGGCTAATTAGACAGTGGCCTAAGGCTTCACATTCACAGTGGCCTTGTGACCTCCTAATTTGCCAGAGGTGACAACCCATCATCAGGTAGAAGAATGGCACTGCCTGCATATGTGCAGGACCGAACTGGATGTGCCGAGACTCCGCACTGTCTGCTAACACTGGCTGGACTGCCTCCCCCTTCCATCTCTATTACGGGGTCCACGGAGGGAGAACCGGGGTGAGTCACTGCCCTGTCTTCTGCAGATACCACAGCTTAACGGGCAGCACAGTGGCTAAATGGTTAGCACTTCCACCTAGCAGTACTCGGGTCGTTGGTTCAAATCCCAACCACGGCACCACCTGCCTGGAGTTTGCATGTTCTCTCTTTGCCTGTGTGAGTTTTCTCCAGGTACATCAGTTTCCTCCTACACTCCAAAGACATGCTGGGAGGGGAATTGGCCCTAGTATGTGTGAGTTAGGGACCTTAGATTGTAAGCACCATGTAAGTACCTGAAATAAATAAAATAGATATGCATGCCATAGCACTGGCAGGTGGGCGTGGCTAGCAGAGGGAAAACCATCTCACTGATTGGTCCAGAGACCAGCTAGCTGCAGGCTGCCGGGTTGACTGGCAAGTGAAGCCTTGCCCCCCACGTGTGTTGTGCTTTCAGCCCAGCAGTCAGGGTGCAGGTGGGACTTATTTGTCGTCCATATTTTTCGCCATTGATCGTCTTGTCTTTTCATTTCTGCTTTATTGCATTCACTGAACACATGCCGTCTTTTCACTTATTGGCCGCGTTTATTTTTTATGTCATTTTTATATCGCCGTTTGACAACATTTTTCGTATATTTTTCTTTTTATGTTATTCTCATTGATCCACTGTACACTTGATGGTTTTTTATTCACTATTTGGCCACATTTCATCTTTTTTTGCCATTTTCTTATGCCACTTTTTTATCTCCATTGACAGCGATTTTGGTTCTCCTATATGGTATCTTTATGCTGTTTATTCGTTGACACTTGATGTTTTTTGCATTCACTGCTTGACCACGTTTTTCTCCTTTTTGCCTCGTCACACATATTGTGGATTCACCTCTGTGGACATTACTTTGCACCCTAGTTCCATGGTTTATGTGAGTGTTCACTCATTCATCTATTGGTAGTTGTTTTTTATTTATGTGTTATTGTTCATTCAGGTTTACTTGTTTTTAGGGCAAGCAGCTCAGCGCCATTTTTTTTTCCACAAAAGGGCAAGTCAGCCTCTCCCACACGCTTAGGAGATGGTGATATACAAATCTTTGAATGGTGACCCCAGCATCCAGAGGAAACTATTTCATCTCATCTCTCAGACACGGGGCCACACAATGAAGTTGGACAAGATGCAGTTCGGTCTTACACTGTGTAAAGGGTTCTTCACCATTATGCAGGCCGTAGACGGGGAGAAATCCAAATTTTTGGCAGAAAAAAAAAATCGGCCGATTTTCGGATCGTTAGTGGGGTCAGCCGTTTTTCGTGATTTTGACACTTTTTTTTTTATTGGTCATGTTGGGAAAATAATCGGCCAATTTTGTCCTTCAGCCGATTTTCGCAGCAATGATGGACAAATCGGCCGATCTTTTTACCGATTTTAAAAAATGCGCATGAGCAGTGACCGTCAAGAAGAAGGAAAGGAAGAAAAAGAAGAAATAGAATATGAATAAGTAGAAGAAAAGAAGAAATAGAATATGAATAATAAGAAGAAAAAGATGAAATAGAATATGAATAAGAAGAAGAAAAAGAATATGAATAAGAAGTAGAAAAGAAGAAAAATAATATGAATAAGAAGAAAAAAAGAAGAAAAAGAATATGAATAAGAAGAAGAAAAGAAGAAAAAGAATATGAATAAGAAGAAGAAAAGAAGAAAAAGAATATGAATAAGAAGAAGTAAAAGATGAAATAGAATATGAATAAGAAGAAGAAAAGAAGAAAAAGAATATGAAGAAGAAAAAGATGAAATAGAATATGAATAAGAAGGAGAAAAAGAAGAAATAGAATATGAATAAGAGGAAGTAAAAGATGAAATAGAATATGAATAAGAAAAAGAAGAAGAAATAGAATATGAATAAGAAGAAGAAGAAGAAAAAGAAGAAATAGAATATGAATAAGAAGAAGAAAAAGAAGAAATAGAATATGAATAAGAAGAAGAAAAGAAGAAATAGAATATGAATAAGAAGAAGAAGAAGAAAAGAAGAAATAGAATATGAATAAGAAGGAGAAAAAGAAGAAATAGAATATGAATAAGAAGAAGCAAAGAAGAAAAAGAATATGAATAAGAAGAAGAAAAAGATGACATAGAATATGAATAAGAAGAAGAAAAAGATGACATAGAATATGAATAAGAGGAAGTAAAAGATGAAATAGAATATGAATAAGAAGAGGAAAAGAAGAAAAAGAATATGAATAAGAAGAAGCAAAGAAGAAAAAGAATATGAATAAGAGGAAGAAAAGAAAATGAGTAAGCAGAAGAAAAAAAAGGATTTCAGTCTGATATTATATTTGACATTTAAAAGTATAGCAACATTGTATCTATTTGTATCCGAATAGAAACATCTGTATCCGAAATGGATACAAATAGATACAATGTTGCAACTTTTTCTTCTTATTATTCATATTCTATTTCTTCTTTTTCTTATTCATATTCTATTTCTTCTGTCAAATGTAATAGTGGAGCTCTCTGCAGGGACACCGCTGTTATATTTGCCGGCCGTAGACGGGACGAAAATCAGCCAATGGTGGTAATGTCGGCCAACTGAACGACTGATTTTTCATTTTTCTAAAAAAAACTGTCTGCTTTTCTCCCTGTCTATGGCCTGCATTAGAGTGGTAAGGATGTGGAACTCCCTTCCACAGTTGGTGGTGTCAGCAAGGAATGTACATAATTAAAAACGGTTAGGTGTGTTTCTTAGCAATCGCAATGTGTGGGGGTATGGAAAGTAGTGGTGACCTTTGGTGGTGTCTTCATTCAGCCTCAGCAACCTTGGAACTATGTAATTGTTTCTGGTTTTTGAATTTTTTGTGTCCTTGGCGAGAAATTCGATGTCTCTGTCAAAACCAATTGTTGTGTTTTGCATTCTTTGTCTCTACAAGAATGCAAAACACAACAACCAAACACTTTATATTGCAATATCTTTTCAAGTCACCCGCAAGTAGATTTTTTATTTCCTGTATTTGTCTATTTTATGAACAGGTAAAAAAAAAAAAAAAAAGGTGAGCGGCGTCTTTTAGCTGGCTTTCCTTAGAAAGCAGTCACAGCCTGAGTAGAAAAACTCAGTATGCTGCAGAGAGGGACCCTTGCTCTCTGTGTGGAAGCAGTGGTCTCTCTGCAGAGGTCCAACCAGGGGCGGACTGACAACTCATGGGGCCCCTGGGCAATAGGGGATCATGGGGCCCCTGTGCCCTCACCCACAGGCAAAAAAAGCCAATGAAAAAGCCAATTAAAGGTACCGGGGGCATCTCATGGGGCCCCCTACTGACCCCGGGCCCTTGGGTAGTGCCCGAGTGCCCAAATGGTCAGTCCGCCCCTGGGTCCAACACACCCCCAGCTGAGTTCAACCTATAGCTGTGCAATTTGTAGCTCTCACGCTCCCTGCTGACTGGAGAAGCTCTGATTCAGAAGGGAAAGTGTCGGGCTCCTGCAGAGAGACCACTGCTTCCGAACAGATAGCAAGTGACCCAGGGCCGTGGATAAGGGGGTAACACCAGTCCTCCTGTATGGGGCCCAGGCCAGCAAGGGGGGCCACGCAGCTGGGTGAACTGGATGTGGTCAGGGAGGGTGAGGGGCAATTATTGGAACCCATCCCCTGGATTCTTCTCCTCCACCTCCCGCTGGCATTCAGCTGCTGCACAGAGAGCCATACATGGAATTGGTTCCAATAATTGCCCCCCCCCCCATGCACCATACATTTCCCCCCACTGTCCAGGCACCCCTCTGTAGTGTTTTCCCATCTGGTTCACCCAGCTGCCTGGGCCCCCACAGTACCGGCTTTTCTCCTCTCCTTCCCACCGGCAGCTACAAGCCTCAGGATGTAGAGTTGGGGAAGGGTCCGGTGTCACATTTACCAGCCCCTTCCTTTCCTGAATAAACACAATGAGTGATCAGTACTGATCACTCACTGTGTTCATTTATAAAGGAAGCCTAGTCAACTGTGTTTTTTTTTTTTTTTTGTTGGGGAGACCCAGTCATGTTGGCTTTTTGGGGCCCTGTGGTTTCTAACAGCGGCCCTGAAATGACCTTCATGCTGGCAGGGGACAGGCCTTTCTACCCTATTTCTGAAGAAAACCAACTTGAATGTATAGCTGACTTAAACTAAACATTGAATTGATGAATAAACAGCTGCTGGGAAAAATGTGAAAACAATGAAATAATGAAAACAAAAAAAGGGCCACGAATGTTTCAAAAAGTGAAAAGAATAAATAGATACTTTTGAGGGTTTTTTTTAAATGATTGTATTAAAATTCTCGCTGTCTCTATCCAGGGCACAATGAGACGTCAAAGAATCCTGGTGAGCGCCTCCTTGTTCTCCATTCTGACTTTTCTGATGGCGAGGTGGCTCACGAACCCCAGCGACATCACCCGTACGGTGCGCCTTGCCCCAACGCCAACCAGGACTCCGCTCCCCATAATGAGGCAGTCGGTGACCCTGTCCAATGACACCCACACTTATCATCTGAACCTGACCAGTTTTGAGGTGGAGTTCCCCTACCTACAGAGTTACAACTGCACACTCATCCAGGGGCCACACTCGGAGGAACCAGGAGATACCAACCAAAAACTGCTGATCCTGGCGGTCAAATCCCACCCCAAGACTGGGGCCAGGAGGTCAGAGCTGAGGAAGTCGTGGGCTAAAGAGAGGCAGATATACGGATACAGAATTAAGCCGCTCTTCTTGTTGGGAAACACGGATGTGAAAGGACATATGGAAATCGTCAAACGTGAGAACCAAGTGTATGGAGACATTCTACAATGGGACATGAGCGAAGGACACCATAACCTGTCTCTGAAAGAGCGCTGTTTCTTGGAGTGGCTGTATCTGAATGTACCACACGTGGACCACATTTTTAAAGGTAAGAGAGGAGTGCCCCGGGCTGGGCACACTACAGTGTTTGCAGATTCTGAACAAGCTCTTTAACCACTTGACCTCCGTGCATGACCAGGGCATTTTTTTTTTTTGCAATTCGGCACTGTGCTACTTTAAAGTGTTACTAATCCCACAACAGTAAAATCAATCTGTATATGCGGTAAAGCATGCTTGTTATACTCACTGTGGAACCAAAGGGGTTAAAAATGCTGTTTGATCCTGTATTCTCTGATCCTCCCCTTCTTCCAGTGCCCCCTCATTTCTCCTGATAAGAAATTTTGTGTGGAGTCACTTTGCACATGCTCAGTTTGATGCATATGGCTAGAGAATTTTTTTTTTCTTTTGCGAGTACACAGGGCCAACCAGCACTGTCCAGACAGAAGGTCAGGGGTCCTGCATCCTCCTAGAGCAGAGTGAAAACTCATTCTGCAAGCTTTAACCCATGCTTTGCTGGACACTGATAGAAGTCACAAGACTGTTATATACTGCTGATGAGAAAAGGGATATAGTAGTTTATATTTACTAAAATAATTGCATTTTCGTGTACTGTGAGAGACAAGATATAGTGAATGCGGGGTCCAGGGAGACCAGATATAGTGAATGCGGGGTCCAGGGACAGCGGATATAGTGAATGCAGGGTCCGGGGAGAGCGGATATAGTGAATGCGGGGTCCGGGGAGAGCGGATATAGTGAATGCAGGGTCCGGGGAGAGCGGATATAGTGAATGCGGGGTTCGGGGAGAGCGGATATAGTGAATGCGGGGTCCGGGGAGAGCGGATATAGTGAATGCGGGGTCCGGGGAGAGTGGATATAGTGAATGCGGGGTGCAGGGAGACCAGATATAGTGAATGCAGGGTCGGGGGAGAGCGGATATAGTGAATGCGGGGTCCGGGGAGAGAGGATATAGTGAATGCGGGGTCCGGGGAGAGCGGATATAGTGAATGCGGGGTGCAGGGAGACCAGATATAGTGAATGCAGGGTCGGGGGAGAGCGGATATAGTGAATGCGGGGTCCGGGGAGAGCGGATATACTGAATGCGGGGTCCGGGGAGAGCGGATATAGTGAATGCGGGGTCGGGGGAGAGCGGATATAGTGAATGCGGGGTCCGGGGAGAGCGGATATAGTGAATGGGGGGTCCGGGGAGAACGGATATAGTGAATGCAGGGTCCGGGGAGAGCGGATATAGTGAATGCGGGGTCCGGGGAGAGCGGATATAGTGAATGCAGGGTCCGGGGAGAGCGGATATAGTGAATGCAGGGTCCGGGGTGAGTGGATATAGTGAATGCGGGGTCCGGGGTGAGTGGATATAGTGAATGCGGGGTCCGGGGAGAGGGGATATAGTGAATGCGGGGTCCGGGAAGAGCGGATATAGTGAATGCGGGGTCCGGGAAGAGCGGATATAGTGAATGCGGGGTCCGGGGAGAACGGATATAGTGAATGCGGGGTCCGGGGAGAACGGATATAGTGAATGCGGGGTCCGGGGAGAGCGGATATAGTGAATGCGGGGTCCGGGGTGAGTGGATATAGTGAATGCGGGGTCCGGGGTGAGCGGATATAGTGAATGCGGGGTCCGGGGATAGTGGATATAGTGAATGCGGGGTCCGGGGAGAACGGATATAGTGAATGCGGGGTCCGGGGAGAGTGGATATAGTGAATGCGGGGTCCGGGGAGAGCGGATATAGTGAATGCGGGGTCCGGGGATAGTGGATATAGTGAATGCGGGGTCCGGGGAGAGCGGATATAGTGAATGTGGGGTCCGGGGAGAGTGGATATAGTGAATGCGGGGTCCGGGGAGAGCGGATATAGTGAATGCGGGGTCCGGGGAGAGCGGATATAGTGAATGCGGGGTCCGGGGAGAGCGGATATAGTGAATGCGGGGTCCGGGGAGACCGGATATAGTGAATGCGGGGTCCGGGTAGAGCGGATATAGTGAATGCGGGGTCCGGGGAGAGCGGATATAGTGAATGCAGGGTCCGGGGAGAGCGGATATAGTGAATGCGGGGTCCGGGTAGAGCGGATATAGTGAATGCGGGGTCCGGGTGGAGCCGAAATAGTGAATGCAGGGTCCGGGGAGAGCGGATATAGTGAATGCGGGGTCCGGGGAGAGACGAAATAGTGAATGCGGGGTCCGGGGAGACCGGATATAGTGAATGCGGGGTCCGGGGAGAGCGGATATAGTGAATGCGGGGTCCAGGGACAGCGGATATAGTGAATGCAGGGTCCGGGGAGAGCGGATATAGTGAATGCGGGGTCCGGGGAGAGCGGATATAGTGAATGCAGGGTCCGGGGAGAGCGGATATAGTGAATGCGGGGTTCGGGGAGAGCGGATATAGTGAATGCGGGGTCCGGGGAGAGCGGATATAGTGAATGCGGGGTCCGGGGAGAGTGGATATAGTGAATGCGGGGTGCAGGGAGACCAGATATAGTGAATGCAGGGTCGGGGGAGAGCGGATATAGTGAATGCGGGGTCCGGGGAGAGAGGATATAGTGAATGCGGGGTCCGGGGAGAGCGGATATAGTGAATGCGGGGTGCAGGGAGACCAGATATAGTGAATGCAGGGTCGGGGGAGAGCGGATATAGTGAATGCGGGGTCCGGGGAGAGCGGATATACTGAATGCGGGGTCCGGGGAGAGCGGATATAGTGAATGCGGGGTCGGGGGAGAGCGGATATAGTGAATGCGGGGTCCGGGGAGAGCGGATATAGTGAATGGGGGGTCCGGGGAGAACGGATATAGTGAATGCAGGGTCCGGGGAGAGCGGATATAGTGAATGCGGGGTCCGGGGAGAGCGGATATAGTGAATGCAGGGTCCGGGGAGAGCGGATATAGTGAATGCAGGGTCCGGGGTGAGTGGATATAGTGAATGCGGGGTCCGGGGTGAGTGGATATAGTGAATGCGGGGTCCGGGGAGAGGGGATATAGTGAATGCGGGGTCCGGGAAGAGCGGATATAGTGAATGCGGGGTCCGGGAAGAGCGGATATAGTGAATGCGGGGTCCGGGGAGAACGGATATAGTGAATGCGGGGTCCGGGGAGAACGGATATAGTGAATGCGGGGTCCGGGGAGAGCGGATATAGTGAATGCGGGGTCCGGGGTGAGTGGATATAGTGAATGCGGGGTCCGGGGTGAGCGGATATAGTGAATGCGGGGTCCGGGGATAGTGGATATAGTGAATGCGGGGTCCGGGGAGAACGGATATAGTGAATGCGGGGTCCGGGGAGAGTGGATATAGTGAATGCGGGGTCCGGGGAGAGCGGATATAGTGAATGCGGGGTCCGGGGATAGTGGATATAGTGAATGCGGGGTCCGGGGAGAGCGGATATAGTGAATGTGGGGTCCGGGGAGAGTGGATATAGTGAATGCGGGGTCCGGGGAGAGCGGATATAGTGAATGCGGGGTCCGGGGAGAGCGGATATAGTGAATGCGGGGTCCGGGGAGACCGGATATAGTGAATGCGGGGTCCGGGTAGAGCGGATATAGTGAATGCGGGGTCCGGGGAGAGCGGATATAGTGAATGCAGGGTCCGGGGAGAGCGGATATAGTGAATGCGGGGTCCGGGTAGAGCGGATATAGTGAATGCGGGGTCCGGGGAGAGACGAAATAGTGAATGCAGTGTCCGGGGAGAGCAGATATAGTGAATGCGGGGTCTGGGGAGAACGGATATAGTGAATGCGGGGTCCGGGGAGAACGGATATAGTGAATGCAGGGTCCGGTGTGTCTATGTCTCTGACCCCTCTCATCTCCTGTGTGTCCATGTCTGTGCACCCTCTCATCTGTGTCTATGTCTCTGCAGCCTCTCACCCCCTCCTCTTCTGTGTCTATGTCTCTGTGCCTCTCACCTCCTCTTCTTCTGTGCTTCTGTCTCTGCAGCCTCCCATCTGTGTCTATACCTCTGCAACCTCTCCCAGTCACACAGGATAGTAGGGTGGGGAGAACCTGCAGAGACACGGTCACACTGAAGAGAGGAGGGGTGAATTTTTTGTTAATAAGTTAATATCTCAGCATTCTCTCGCCTCTCCTCTGTGGGACTCCAGATAGATAGATAGATAGATAATAGATAGATAGATAGATAGATAGATAGATAGATAGATAGATAGATAATAGATAGATAGATAATAGATAGATAGATAGATAGATAGATAGATAGATAGATAGATAGATAGATAATAGATAGATAGATAGATAGATAGATAGATAGATAATAGATAGATAGATAGATAGATAGATAGATAGATAGATAGATAGATAATAGATAGATAGACAGATAGATAGATAGATAGATAGATAGATAGATAGATAGATAGATAGATAATAGATAGATAGATAATAGATAGATAGATAGATAGATAGATAGATAGATAATAGATAGATAGATAGATAGATAGATAATAGATAGATAGATAGATAGATAGATAGATAGATAGATAGATAATAGATAGATAGATAGATAGATAGATAGATAGATAGATAATAGATAGATAGATAATAGATAGATAGATAGATAGATAGATAGATAGATAGATAGATAGATAATAGATAGATAATAGATAGATAGATAGATAGATAGATAGATAGATAGATAGATAATAGATAGATAGATAGATAGATAGATAGATAGATAGATAGATAATAGATAGATAGATAGATAGATAGATAGATAGATAGATAGATAATAGATAGATAGATAGATAGATAGATAGATAATAGATAGATAGATAGATAGATAGATAGATAGATAGATAGATAGATAATAGATAGATAGATAGATAGATAGATAATAGATAGATAGATAGATAGATAATAGATAATAGATAGATAGATAATTGATAGATAATAGATAGATAGATAGATAGATAGATAGATAGATAGATAGATAGATAGACAGATGGATGGATGGATAGAGAGATAGATAGAGAGACAGATGGATGGATGGATGGATAGATAGATAGATAGATAATAGATAGATAATAAATAGATAGATAGATAATAGATAGATAATAAATAGATAGATAGATAGATAGATAGATAGATAGATAGATAGATAGATAGATAGATAGATAGAGAGATAGATAGATGGATGGATGGATGGATGGATAGATACATAATAGATAGATAGAGAGAGATAGATAGAGAGATAGATGGATGGATGGATGGATAGATACATAATAGATAGATAGAGAGAGATAGATTATAGGTAGGTAGATTATATGGTTAGTAATCCTCATACATAATAATGAATTTGTTTTCCTCCCTACAGTTGATGATGATGAATTTGTGAATCCAGACAAGATTGTACAATACATTACAGAATATGGATCCCCAGATACAATTCATGGTTTCCACCAACATAGGCCGATTGTCATGCGCTATACCAAATACAGCATCACAAAGACACTGTACCCACAAAAATATTATCCAGGTTTTGTCTCCGGTGGTGGTTTTCTGTTCCCAGGAGCCTCAGTGAACAGCCTGTACAATGCCTCCCTTCTACTCCCCGTTTTCCCATTGGACGACGTATATTTTGGATTTCTCACCGTGGCAGCCAATCTGACCTTCCGACATGACAGTCGCTTCTATGTGAAAGGATTAAAGTACAATGCCTGTAGGTACAAAGAAGCACTGGTGGTCCATGGTGTCAGTGCGGCATTCGTGCAGCAGATATGGGAGGAAGTACAGAACAGCGAGTGCCATGAGGTGGAATTCAAAGAAGGAACTGCCACAAATGGGGGGAAAGCCCATTCCTCAATACAAGGGCTAAATCGCAAGTGACTGCATCCAGGAGGCTAAAAAAATGGGTCTATTTTTTAGAACATTATTATTTATGGAAAGGCAATCCAGAAGGGCCCAATGAGCCCCATATTGTGGCATTAATATTGCACTTTTTTTAAAGGAGATATATGACGGTGTAAGAATGGTGTCCATTACTGGGGCACTTTACCGGATAAGAACTGGAAATGACATGGGTGCCCTACTCTGTGCCAGTCACATTTCTATAGGACAACTCTCACAATTTTATTTTTTAAAATAATATGTTCAAATGTATTAATCTTTTCATATTATTATTTTTTTTAAAGAAACAAAATGGATTTATACTCATGGAGTTGTTGATTAGATTGAAACTGGTGCTGGTGAGGTCTGGAATACTCCATTTTCCAGTAAGAGTTGCTTTGCTTCCTCACCTTTTCTGCATTGTGATTGAATTCTCTTTTGAGCTCCTTTCAGTTGTCCACATATGAGTGCCTGAGCTCTGTTTAGGGCTCTTCTATGGCTATGCAGCTCCCACATGGTCTTGCACCATCTTCCAACATATGTTCAGGTAAATGTTTTTGCATTAGGAAGATACGGGAGTCTTCTTGAAACCTATTTTAATGCCTTTTATCATGGGGAAAGGTGAGGAGACCCATTGGCGCTGTGCAAACACAAGGCCTGCCTAATTTCTATCCAGGAGGAGGACTCTTTGTGATAACAGTAGGTGCCAGCAATATTGGGGGGAGTTCAAAGGTATAAATGCCAATAAAACAGTCCACTAAATATCTAGAAAAGTAGCTGTGCAGGTCCTGGGGGCTTAGGGATGCCCTCTTCACCAGGGCTTTGAGTGTTTGATAGTGTTTGATAGCGTTTGATAGTGTTTGAGAGGGCTCTTTTTCCTCAGAGAATAGGTAGAGGAACTCAACCATGACCCCTCTACAACCCCCCCCCCCATGCACAACCCCCCCCCAGCCACACTGCATAAAATGGTGGGTGTGTCCAAATTTCATTAACAGTGGAAGGGTCTTAGAGGGGCATTAAATACCAGGAATGTATTATGTACAACATGCAGAGTTCAGGGGTGCTTTACACACAGAATGCAGAGTTCAGGGGTGTGCTATATACAGAATGCAGAGTTCAGGGGTGTGCTATATACAGGGTGCAGAGTTCAGGGGTGTGCTATATACAGAATGCAGAGTTCAGGGGTGTGCTATATACAGAATGCAGAGTTCAGGGGTGCGCTACATACAGGGTGCAGAGTTCAAGAGTGTGCTATATACAGAGTGCAGAGTTCAGGGGTGCGCTATATACAGAATGCAGAGTTCAGGGGTGCGCTATATACAGAGTGCAGAGTTCAGGGGTGCGCTACATACAGCGTGCAGAGTTCAGGGGTGCGCTACATACAGCGTGCAGAGTTCAGGGGTGTGCTATATACAGAATGCAGAGTTCAGGGGTGCGCTACATACAGGGTGCAGAGTTCAAGAGTGTGCTATATACAGCGTGCAGAGTTCAGGGGTGCGCTATATACAGAATGCAGAGTTCAGGGGTGCGCTACATACAGGGTGCAGAGTTCAAGAGTGTGCTATATACAGAGTGCAGAGTTCAGGGGTGCGCTATATACAGAATGCAGAGTTCAGGGGTGCGCTATATACAGAGTGCAGAGTTCAGGGGTGCGCTACATACAGCGTGCAGAGTTCAGGGGTGCGCTACATACAGCGTGCAGAGTTCAGGGGTGCGCTACATACAGCGTGCAGAGTTCAGGGGTGCGCTACATACAGCGTGCAGAGTTCAGGGGTGCGCTACATACAGCGTGCAGAGTTCAGGGGTGCGCTACATACAGGGTGCAGAGTTCAGGTGTGTGCTACATACAGAGTGCAGAGTTCAAGAGTGTGCTATATACAGAGTGCAGAGTTCAGGGGTGCGCTATATACAGAGTGCAGAGTTCAGGGGTGCGCTACATACAGCGTGCAGAGTTCAGGGGTGCGCTACATACAGCGTGCGGAGTTCAGGGGTGCGCTACATACAGCGTGCAGAGTTCAGGGGTGCGCTACATACAGCGTGCAGAGTTCAGGGGTGCGCTACATACAGCGTGCAGAGTTCAGGGGTGCGCTATATACAGAATGCAGAGTTCAGGGGTGTGCTATATACAGAATGCAGAGTTCAAGAGTGTGCTACATACAGGGTGCAGAGTTCAAGAGTGTGCTATATACAGAGTGCAGAGTTCAGGGGTGCGCTATATACAGAATGCAGAGTTCAGGGGTGCGCTATATACAGAGTGCAGAGTTCAGGGGTGCGCTACATACAGCGTGCAGAGTTCAGGGGTGCGCTACATACAGCGTGCAGAGTTCAGGGGTGCGCTACATACAGCGTGCAGAGTTCAGGGGTGCGCTACATACAGCGTGCAGAGTTCAGGGGTGCGCTACATACAGCGTGCAGAGTTCAGGGGTGCGCTACATACAGGGTGCAGAGTTCAGGTGTGTGCTACATACAGAGTGCAGAGTTCAAGAGTGTGCTATATACAGAGTGCAGAGTTCAGGGGTGCGCTATATACAGAGTGCAGAGTTCAGGGGTGCGCTACATACAGCGTGCAGAGTTCAGGGGTGCGCTACATACAGCGTGCGGAGTTCAGGGGTGCGCTACATACAGCGTGCAGAGTTCAGGGGTGCGCTACATACAGCGTGCAGAGTTCAGGTGTGTGCTACATACAGCGTGCAGAGTTCAGGGGTGCGCTACATACAGCGTGCAGAGTTCAGGTGTGTGCTACATACAGCGTGCAGAGTTCAGGGGTGCGCTACATACAGAGTGCAGAGTTCAGGGGTGTGCTATATACAGAGTGCAGAGTTCAGGGGTGCGCTACATACAGCGTGCAGAGTTCAGGGGTGCGCTACATACAGCATGCAGAGTTCAGGGGTGTGCTATATACAGAGTGCAGAGTTCAGGGGTGCGCTACATACAGCGTGCAGAGTTCAGGGGTGCGCTACATACAGCGTGCAGAGTTCAGGGGTGCGCTATATACAGAGTGCAGAGTTCAGGGGTGCGCTACATACAGCGTGCAGAGTTCAGGGGTGCGCTACATACAGCGTGCAGAGTTCAGGGGTGCGCTACATACAGCGTGCAGAGTTCAGGGGTGCGCTACATACAGCGTGCAGAGTTCAGGGGTGCGCTACATACAGCGTGCAGAGTTCAGGGGTGCACTACATACAGCGTGCAGAGTTCAGGGGTGCACTACATACAGAGTGCTGAGTTCAGGGTTGCATTACACACAAAGTGTAGTGCTCAGGGGTGCGCTATATGCAAAGTTCAGGGGTGCGCTATATGCAAAGTTCAGGGGTGCACTACACACAGACTGTAGAGTTTAGGGGTGTGATACACACAGAGCACAGTCCTCTTCCACAGCTGCTTGCCTCTGCATCCCCCATCTCATTTTCCCCCTTCCTAGCTGTGACCTCTGCACACAACCCACCCTCCACTGCCCTTATCTTCTTCCCCTCTCCTTAAAACCTCCACCATCTTCCATATGCCTCACTTTTGTTGCCATATTAAGCTAAAGCACCGAGTTGACTCTAGTACCTCTTCGCACACTGTAGGTGGCTCCACTTCTCTCACTTGCAGGGAGATCATCCAGTGGGGGCGTTGGTATCTGGGCATTAGGGAAAAAATGGAGATCACAGAGGGTGCAGCCTACCACAGGATGCCCCCACTTCCACCCTGCATTCGGAGGAACCTGCATTTCCCTTGTCCCCATCCTGCATTCAGTGGTGGTCACTCAGGAGGTCAGATCTATTGGAGCCTCTGGCAGGCATGCTGTCATTCGTAAACACAGCAGCCGGACGTCTGTGTTTACAAGTGATATTGGTGAGCAGGGAGCAGACGGCTTGAGCCAAAGCTGGTGGAACTGAGTTCCACCAAGTTCCAGCTGAAAAAAAGCCCTGGTGTTTGATATTGTAGAACAGTGGTTGTCAACTTATCAGACTGCTGAGGTCCAAGGGCCACATATCATATACCAAAGGGCTGCAGGTTGGGCACCAAGGATGTAGAAACTAGGCTCTGAACCAGCCGTCATGTGAAGCTGTAGAGGCTTGAGATGTGAATAGAGGACAACTGCTGACAACTGTATCTAGCCACACATCAACTCTCCCACAGAAACAATTAAGAGCTCTGAAAACCTCAAGAGTCTGTCTATGCACAGATGAAAATGATCGGTAATAAATACAATTTATAATTTTTAGGTCCCAAAATACAACCAAATATTACTTTAACTGCCAAAGCCTGGGCCCCTTACCAAAACACTCTGTAGTTAGGTTAGTTTGTGAACACCTATCACATCTATATAAGCTTGTTTGACATCCAGTTTCCATGGCCATTAATAGGAAAAGTTCCCTCACTTTTTTAGCTATAACAGCCTCTACTCTTATGAGAAGACTTTTTTCAAGATTTTGGAGGGTGTCCGTTGAAATGTGTGCCTATTTCTGAGCTCAGGTACTGATATTGGATGAGAAGACTGGGCTCACAATTGTTCCAGCGTTCCAATTCATCCCAAATGTGCTCAATAGGGTTGAGGTCAGGGTTCTATGTAGGCCACTTGAGCTCCTTCACACCAAACTGGCCAATCCAAGGCTTTATGGAGCTTCTTCACTCTTCTGGGAAGACTTCCCACACAGTTTTGGAGTGTGTCTGGCAGAATTTGTGTCCAATCAGCCAAAATAACATTTGTCAGATCAGGTACTGATGTTAGATGAGAAGACCTGGCTCACAATTGGCATCTCCTAATTCATCCTAAAGGTTTTCATTAGGGTTGAGGTCAGGGCTCTGTACAGGCCACTAGAATCTCTCCACACTGATCTTGTTAAACCATGTCTATATGGAGCTGGCTCCACTCTACTTTGAAGGCTTCCCGCAAAATTTCAGTGTGTCTGGGGGAATTTCTGTCCTTTCAGTTAAATGAACATTTGTGAGGTCAGGAACTGATGTTGGATGAGAAGACCTGGCTCACAATTGACATTTTAATTCATCTCAAAGGTGTTCAGTAGGGTTAGGGTAAGGGCTCTGTATAGGCCACTAGAACTCTTCCACACCGAACTGGTTAAACCATGTCTTTATGGAGCTGGCTCCATTCTCCTTTGAAGGCTTCTTGCAAAGTTTCAAAGTGTGTCTGGGGGAATTTTTGTCCTTTCAGCCAAATGAACATTTGTGAGGTCAGGAACTGATGTTAGATGAGAAAACCTGGCTCACAATTGGCATTCTAATTCATCTCAAAGGTGTTCAGTAGGGTTAGGGCAGTGTTTCTCAACTCCAGTCCTCATGGACCCCCAACAGGTCATGTTTTCAGGATTTCCCTCAGATGAAACAGCTGTGGTAATTACTAAGGCAGTGAAACTGATCAAATCACCTGTGCAAAATAATGGAAATCCTGAAAACATGACCTGTTGGGGGTCCATGAGGACTGGAATTGAGAAACACTGGGTTAGGGTAAGGGCTCTGTATAGGCCACTAGAACTCTTCCACACCGAACTGGTTAAACCATGTCTTTATGGAGCTAGCTCCATTCTCCTTTGAAGGCTTTTTGCAAAATTTCAGAGTGTGTCTGGGAGAATTTCTGTCCTTTCAGCCAAATGAACATTTGTGAGGTCAGGAACTGATGTTAGATGAGAAAACCTGGCTCACAATTGGCATTCTAATTCATCTCAAAGGTGTTCAGTAGGGTAAGGGCTCCGAATTTATCCCACAGGTGTTCAATAGGGGTTAGGTCATTGCTCTGTATAAGCCACTAGAATTTCTCCACACCAAACTGGTCAAAACATGTCTAAATAGAACTGGATCAATCTCTCCTTTGAAGGCTTCCCACAAAATTTCAGAGTTTGTCTGGGGGAATTTGTGTCCTTTCCGCCAAAGGAACATACAGTATGTGAGGTCAGGTATGTTGGATGAAAAGACCTGGCTAGCAGTTGATGTGTTCAGTAGGTTTGAGGTCAAGGCTCCATACCTGACATTCAAGTTCCTTCACACCAAACCGGTCAAACCTGTTTTTATGGACCTGCACAGGGGCACAGCCATGCTGGAACAAAGAAGGGACTGAATGGGAAAACATTAATCTTATCTAACACAATAACAGGGCAAGTAGCATACAAACAATGTTTAGGGAAATAGACCAGTAAAACAAATCCTTCTCCAAGACAAGGGCACCTGGATATACAGCAATTCACAAATTACTGAAAGTCACTTTCCTGCCCGGAATAATATAACAGCATGGATGCGGCCATGTTGGGAGTCTAGAGCTCCCAGCTATTGAATTTTCAGGAGTGAGAAGGTATATTGACCCACCCCCCCCCCCCCCGCACTGTTTTGTAATGTTCTCTAGTATTGATACTGTTCTGCTCTGAAATGTGACTATTTATGGAAAGACGTTCCTTTGCCTTATCACCACGCACAGAATGTATGGGAGATATTACAACTGTTTCAACTGTTCTGAATTCTAATAAAGATTATATTTTTCTGTACATATTTCTGTGAACTGTTTTTCTTAGTTTTTTTTCTTGAAATAAAGCAGCCTGTGGGCGCAACCTAGGGCGGTCTTCACGCAACTGCGCCCTGTCTAGAAATGACTGCTCCTCTAGACTGACATCCAGAGCCGTGCATAATTCGCTGAATTTCAGAGTGCTCCTGAAAGTGAGCAGAGTAGCCGATAGCCTGATAGCTTGGGGTAGGGAGTTCCAGAGGATGGGTGAAGCCCTTGAGAAATCCTGGAGACGAGCATGGGAGGAGGAGACAAGGGAGCTAGAGAGTAGGAGGTCTTGTGAGGAGCGGAGAGTACGGTTTGGGTTGTATTTAGAGACAAGGTCGGTACTGTAATTAGGGGCAGTGTTATGAACGGCTTTATACGTCAGTGTTTTGAATTTTATCCATTGGGCAATTGGAAGCCAGTGTAGGGATTGGCAGAGAGGGATGGCAGAAACTGAGCGGTTAGTAAGGTGGATGAGTCTGGCAGCATCATTCATGATGGACTGAAGAAGAGATAGTCTACGGAGAGGTAGGCCTAGGAGAAGGGAGTTACAATAGTCAAGGCAGGAGATAACCAGGGAATTCTAGAGATGTTACGGAGGTGAAGTCTACAAGATTTGGACAGTGATTGGATTTAGGGCTGGAAGGACAGATGGGAGGGACTGATGGGAGGGGAGGGACTGATGGTTGTATTATTGATCTTGATGGAAAAGTCATGTAGGAGTGCACAAGGGGAGGGAATATTATCAGCTCGGATTTGGAGAGATTTTGTTTAAGGAATGGTGGGACATCCATGCTGATACGTCAGTTAGTAAGTGCAAGCTTAGTGGAACCTACACCCAGTAGTCACTCACTTGTCAAAATCACTGCCGTTATCACTACTCCTGCCAGCTGGTCCTCCCACCCACCCCTTGCCCCAGCCCTGGTTGATGCCTCCTTGCTGTCCTTTTAGGCAGTACAAAAACAGCAATGCAGGCCATCCATGGATCGAATTCCGAACAAAATTTCTTTAGAAAAAAGGAAATTTTGTGCGTTTTGTAATACGATGGCGCCACCATTGATTTCGAAATTCAACCAACCGAGCCTTCAATTTCTCCTCGTGTTGCTAAAGACAAGAATTTTCGTGGCCAAGAGTTTTCTTTTCTTTCCAGGTCACAGCTTTTTATTTCTTGCACCATTCTCCCATCATTGATTTGAAATTTGTTTCTTTTTAAAAAAATTTCCAACATGCCCGATCATTCAAATTCGATGGTCACATGAAAATCGGCCGTCTCTGTGACCCACTAATGGTGCGAAATTCGAACGAAAATTCTTAGAAAAGATTTTAGAAAGAAAATAATTTCTGAATTCGACCCGCGTATGGCCGGATTTAGTAAACTGGGAGCAGGGCTTATACTTCCTGTCTGTGCTATTTTTCTGAATGGGATTGCAGTGGAAGTCCATGGGGCCACCATCTGAAGTGACGGATTCCAGTCCATAAGAGCGCACAGGGGCATTTTCTGGGAAAAAAACCTTTCCCATTACCATCTATGGAAACTGAAGTAAACTGAGGCGTCTTTGCCTCAGTCTGCCCATCTATGGCACATTGGAAGAGGTCAACATAGCATATGGCAAAGCTAGTAGTAGTTAGTCACATTCAGCTGGCCTTGTTGAAGATGTTTCGAAAATTCTCCAAGCCACTTCTTTAGTTCCAATGAGTGTCAGGAACATACACCAACATACCCATCCACACAGGTACCACTGGCACCTCCATCTAATCACCATGGAATGACAGATTATTGTCTAAGGATAGGCTGGGAGGTGAGAAAGTTGGGGAACCACCCTGTTCTAGATATATAATTCCATCCTTGGTGTCGGGATGGTTCCACAACTTTCATACCTGCGGTCCTGTTCTTGGACAATCAACATGTATTATCACATTGGTTGGATGAAGGTGTCTGTGGTACCCGAGTGGATATAAATGTTGGGGTGAGTTCCTGACAATTATGAAAACTTATATTTGGAGAATTTACGAAATGTCTCCATTAGACAGTGGGGGGGTCCTCTTTCTTACAGCAGTTTTATAGAGGGGAGGGGTCCTCTTTATTACAACAATTCTTGTTTTTCTGCCCCCCCACCTTGCAATGTCACTAGGATTGTTTTTTTTACCTTTTGATCTTGCTTTTACTTTTCAATTTTCATTCAATTTGCTAAACCCCCAACAGTACAATCAGTCTGTAGATGCAGTAAAGCATGCTTGTTATACTCACTGTGGAACCTAAGGGGGTAATCCTCTGCATTGTGTAAAAAGGCTGTTTGATCCTGTCTTCTCTGCCCCTCCTCCTGTTCAAATGTCCATGCTGATGAGACAGACTGAACCTGTAGCCCTTCTGCACATGCTCAGTTTAGTGCTGAATTAAACCTAGAGAGGTTTAATTTTTTTTTTCTTAGGAGAGTGCATGTGATCAGCACAGGGCTAATCAGCACTGTCCAGACAGAGGTCAGGGGTTCTGCATCCTCCTAGAGCAGAAAGAAAACTCCTGCAAGCTTTAACCAATGCTCTGCTGAAGTCACAAGACTGCTCTAACTGCTGATGATAAAATGTATTTAGCAGTTTATATTTACTAAAACAATTGAATTTCCATGTTGTGTGTACTGTGGGAGACCAGATATAGTGAATGCAGGGTCCGGGGAGAGCGGATATAGTGAATGCGGGGTCCGGGGAGAGTGGATATAGTGAATGCGGGGTCCGGGAAGACCGGATATAGTGAATGCAGGGTCCGGGGAGACCGGATATAGTGAATGCAGGGTCCGGGGAGAGTGGATATAGTGAATGCGGGGTCCGGGAAGACCGGATATAGTGAATGCGGGGTCCGGGGAGACCGGATATAGTGAATGCGGGGTCCGGGGAGAGCGGATATAGTGAATGCGGGGTCCGGGGAGAGCGGATATAGTGAATGCGGGGTCCGGGGAGAGCGGATATAGTGAATTCAGGGTCCGGGGAGAGCGGATATAGTGAATGCAGGGTTCAGGGAGAGTGGATATAGTGAATGCAGGGTTCAGAGAAAGCGGATATAGTGAATGCGGGGTACGAGGAGAGCGGATATAGTGAATGCAGGATCCGGGAAGACCGGATATAGTGAATGCAGGGTCCGGGGAGAGCGGATATAGTGAATGCGGGGTCCGGGGAGACCGGATATAGTGAATGCGGGGTCCGGGGAGACCGGATATAGTGAATTCAGGGTCCGGGGAGAGCGGATATAGTGAATGCAGGGTTCAGGGAGAGTGGATATAGTGAATGCAGGGTTCAGAGAAAGCGGATATAGTGAATGCAGGGTACGAGGAGAGCGGATATAGTGAATGCGGGGTCCGGGGAGAGCAGATATAGTGAATGCGGGGTCCGGGGAGAGTGGATATAGTGAATGCAGGGTTCAGAGAAAGCGGATATAGTGAATGCGGGGTACGAGGAGAGCGGATAAAATAAATGCAGGGTCCGGGGAGAGCGGATATAGTGAATGCGGGGTCCGGGGAGAGTGGATATAGTGAATGCAGGGTACGAGGAGAGCGGATACAGTGAATGCGGGGTCCGGGGAGAGCGGATACAGTGAATGCAGGGTCCGGGGAGAGCGGATATAGTGAATGCGGGGTCCGGGGATAGCAGATATAGTGAATGCGGGGTCCGGGGAGAGTGGATATAGTGAATGCTGGGTTCAAGGAGAGCGGATACAGTGAATGCGGGGTCCGGGGAGAGCGGATACAGTGAATGTGGGGTCCGGGGAGAGAGGATATAGCGAATGCAGGGTCCGGGGAGAGCAGATATAGTGAATGCGGGGTCCGGGGAGAGCAGATATAGTGAATGCGGGGTCCGGGGAGAGCGGATATAGTGAATGCAGGGTACGGGGAGAGTGGATATAGTGAATGCGGGGTCCGGGGAGAGCGGATATAGTGAATGCGGGGTCCGGGGAGACTAGATATAGTGAATGCAGGGTCCGGGGAGACCGGATATAGTGAATGCGGGGTCTGGGGAGAGCAGATATAGTGAATGCGGGGTCCGAGGAGAGTGGATATAGTGAATGCGGGGTCCGAGGAGAGTGGATATAGTGAATGCGGGGTCCGGGAAGAGCGGATATAGTGAATGCGGGGTCCGGGGAGAGCAGATATAGTGAATGCGGGGTCCGAGGAGAGTGGATATAGTGAATGCGGGGTCCGGGGAGAGCGGATATAGTGAATGCGGGGTCCGGGGAGAGCAGATATAGTGAATGCGGGGTCCGGGGAGAGCAGATATAGTGAATGCGGGGTCCGAGGAGAGCGGATATAGTGAATGCGGGGTCTGGGAAGAGTGGATATAGTGATTGCAGGGTCCGGGGAGACTAGATATAGTGAATGCGGGGTCTGGGAAGAGCGGATATAGGGAATGCGGGGTCCGGGGAGAGCGGATATAGTGAATGCAGGGTCTGGGGAGACCAGATATAGTGAATGCTGGGTCCGGGGAGACCAGATATAGTGAATGCGGGGTCTGGGGAGACCAGATATAGTGAATGCGGGGTCTGGGGAGAGCGGATATAGTGAATGCGGGGTCTGGGGAGAGCGGATATAGCGCAATAGAAAAATTAGTAAGCTGCAATATACACTGCTCAAAAAAATTAAAATGGCCCCCATGTGCTTGTATGCATGCCTGACAACGTCGGGGGAGGCTCCTAATAAGATGACAGATGGTGTCCTGGGGGATTTCCTCCCACATCACTAAGTTCCTGGACAGTCTGAGGTGCAATGTGAAGGTGGCAGATGGACCAAAACATAACATCCCAGAGGTGTTCTATTGGATTTAGATCAGGCGAGCATGGGGGTCATTCAATGGTATCAACCCAGGTCCCACTGCACCAGGAGGAACCCAGGTCACACTGCACCAGGAGGAACTCGGGACCCACTGCACCAGGAGGAACTCGGGACCCACTGCACCAGGAGGAACTCGGGACCCACTGCACCAGGAGGAACTCGGGACCCACTGCACCAGGAGGAACCCAGGACCCACTGCACCAAGAGGAACCCAGGACCCACTGCACCAAGAGTAACCCAAGACCCACTGCACCAGGAGGAACCCAGGACCCACTGCACCAAGAGGAACCCAAGACCCACTGCACCAGTGTAGGGTCTGACAATGGGTCCAAGGATTTCATCCCCATACCTAATGGCAGTCAGGGTGCCATTGTCTAGCCTGTAGAGGTCTGTGTCCCTCCATGGAGATGCCTCCCCAGACCATCACTGACCCACCATTAAAACTGTCATGGTGAACCATGTTACAGGCAGCAGAACATTCTCCATGGCTTCTCCAGACCCTTTCACGTCTGTCACATGTGCTCAGGGTGAACCTGTTCTCATCTGTGAAAAGCACAGGGTGCCAGTGGTGGACCTGCCAATTCTGGGGTTCAATGGCAAATGCCAATCCAGCTCTATGGTGCCGGGCAGTGAGCACAGGGCCCTCTAGAGGATGTCGGGCCCTCAGGCCACCCTCATGAAGTCTGTTTCTGATTGTTTGGTCAGAGACATTCACACCAGTGGCCTGCTGGAGGTCAATTTGTAGGGCTCTGGCAGGGCTCATCCTGTTCCTCCTTGCACAAAGGAGCAGATTCTGGTCCTATTGATGGGTTAAGGACCTTCTCCGGCTTTGTCCAGCTCTCCTAGAGGAACTGCCTGTCTCCTGGAATCTCCTCCATACTCTTGAGACTGTGCTGGGAGACACAGCAAACCTTCTGGCAATGGCAGGTATTGATGTGCCATCCTGGAGGAGTTGGACTGCCTGTGCAACCTCTGTAGGGTCCAGGTATGGCCTCATGCTACCAGTAGTGACACCGACCCTAGCCAAATGCTAAACTAGTGAAAAACAGTCAGACAAGATGAGTAGGGAAAAAAAGTCAGTGGCCTCCACCTGTAAAACTGTTCCTGTTTTGGGGGTTGTCTCATTGTTGCCCATCTAGTGCACCTGTTGTTAATTTCATTACCACCAAAGCAGCTGAAACTGATGAACAACCCTCTCTGCGACTTACCTGACCAGATCCATATCCCAGGAGTTTCATGGACTTGATGCTAGACTCTGATTAAAAAGTGTTCATTTCATTTTTTTTGAGCCGTGTATTATTTTGAATTGATATATAGGATTACCTGGTATCTGAGGTTCAAAGGCACCACATCCCACCAAATAGATTAAAAAACACGTATATACAAAAAAAAACGTGATTTTCAAGGTGCCAACACAATATGGTAAAAATATCCAAAATTTTATTAAAATATACAAAGATTTAAAAACAACAATTTTATAAAACCTGGTTTTGTTACATTGTTGTTTTTTAAATATTTGTATATTTCATTAAAATGTTGGGTATTTTTACCATGTTGTGTTGACACCTTGAAAATCACATTTTTTTGAATAAAATATTTTAGTTGATTCTGTAATTGATTGCCTTTGACCCGGGGAATTTTCCAGACTAAACTGGCTTCTTCCAGAGGTGTTGTGTAAATGTTCCACATGAATAAAGCACAGAATTTAGTCCTTCACCTTGCCCCCATGCAAGGTGACCTGCATCCTATGTCATCACAAAAATGCGGTTAACCCAAAATAAACAATCACTCCAAATAATACGATGTTTCCCTAAACGCCAAGAGTTTCACTTTCTCCTCTGAAAGTTCACAAAGTCAATGTAACAAACATACATCCGATGCAGCTTTCCATTTAACCCCCCTAGCAGTCTGATTATTTCAGATTTTTGGTGCTGAAAGCGGTACCATTATTTTGCATGGAAATAGGTCGTTTTATATTGTAGATCTGTAATTTTTAGGAATAACTCACTGAAATCTGTCCGAACAAGAGTCTAGTAAACATCCCGGGGAGGATAAAACTTGAAACACGAAATCATAAATTATAATTTAATAATCATAAAAAAATATAATAAATGTAATTCAATAATATAATCAAACCAAAAACACTGAAATGTGAAATAGAGCGCCAAGTTCACACATCGCTGAGCTCAGTCGCAGAATCGTTTTCAGTGTCTGATGAGGAATTTCCCCCACCAATCATTATCACTCAATTCTGCAAGTGGTTCTGATTTACTATCGCTGTTCTCTAGCCGGTCTAAAACCGCGTCTGACCTAAAGGGACGCTTTTTGGACGCCATGGACGTTTCTCAGTTTCCAGGCAGAAAGAACAGTAAAAATGCAGGCAGGGCGCCGGACAAAGCACTCGGGACAAAATGTATGTGAAATGGTTTGATACAGGAATGTTATACTATGTGATTTTAGTGATTTTAGTGAATGTCACTTTTTGTCATTTTTCAAATTTCCCGCCAGTTCCGTCCCCCGTACATCCTGACGCTCGCAGGGGACGGAACCCGGAAGACAGATGCCGGCATCCGCCGGAGGACATTGCCGGGGACACTGCAGGGGGGACATCGCGGGAGCGCAGGACAAGGTAAGTGACCGAGGGATCGCAGAGCAGCGTCGCATGGTGAGCCTGAGTGTAGCTCGGGGGGGGGGGTTACCGCTTGTGGTACTGAAACTTTACCCCGAGCTACACTCGGGAATACCGCCTGGGAGGTTACACAAAACTCCCCATGTGGAGAACATTGACTCTAGTTCTGAGACAAGATGGCTGAAAAGAGACCAAGCAGCCCATCAAGTCTGTCCCAATTTCTTCATATTTTTTTTTTACATTTTTTAAAACATTTTTTTTTACTTTTTTAATAATTAAAAAAAAATACCATACAGAACTATTGTTATCATTGGTTCCAGGTGAGGGAATTCAACTTGAAGACCAAACCCACCTGCCATTTTCTATAGGAGGACCTTATTGTCATCTCCCCATCTTTTATCTATATCAGGGTTTCTCAACCTTTGTACCTTCGAAGCAGGGCTGTCTTATTGCACAGGCACCCCTGGTGCATGGTGGGCCCCTGAAGCCCCCCCCCCCCAGTTTTCTCCAATGCTTTGCGGGGGTCAAGGAATAACCCCCAAGGTGGAGCATTTTACCACTGCTTTTGTGGGCAGGGTGTGTACAGATCTGATCACATGAGTTGAGTAGGAAAGGAGGGCAAGCAGGGATCAGAGCAGTACACATCCTGCCCACACAAGCGGCAGAAGTAGTAAGATGCTCCGACATGGGGGGTTCTTCCTTAACCCCTGCAAAGCACTGGAAGAGCAACAAAAACTGCAAGGTGGGGGTAGAGGGGGAAGAGATGTTACTAGATTGTAGATTCAGCCCAGTGACAGGTGCCAGAACAGGTAAGATCTATGACAGCAGCTTCCCTGCGCTGCTCTGCTTGAGGAGACCATATCTATATTATACATTACTGCACCCTATATTGTACCCTCCTGCCCCCCCCCCCCCCCCAGAACAGGTACGATCTATGACAGCAGCTTCCCTGAGCTGCTCTGCTTGAGGAGACCATATCTATATTATACATTACTGAACCCTATATTGTACCCTCCTGCCCCCCCCCAGAACAGGTAATATCTATGACAGCAGCTTCCCTGCGCTGCTCTGCTTGAGGAGACCATATCTATATTATACATTAGTGCACCCTATATTGTACCCTCCTGACCCCCCCCCCCCCTCCCCCAGAACAGGTACGATCTATGACAGCAGCTTCCCCGCGCTGCTCTGCTTGAGGAGACCATATCTATATTATACATTACTGCACCCTATATTGTACCCTCCTGACCCCCCCCCCAGAACAGGTAAGATCTATGACAGCAGCTTCCCTGCGCTGCTCTGCTTGAGGAGACCATATCTGTATTATACATTACTGCACCCTATATTGTACCCTCCTGCCCCCCCCCCCCAGAACAGGTACGATCTATGACAGCAGCTTCCCTGCGCTGCTCTGCTTGAGGAGACCATATCTGTATTATACATTACTGCACCCTATATTGTACCCTCCTGACCCCCCCCCCCCCAGAACAGGTAAGATCTATGACAACAGCTTCCCTGCGCTGCTCTGCTTGAGGAGACCATATCTGTATTATACATTACTGCACCCTATATTGTACCCTCCTGACCCCCCCAGAACAGGTACGATCTATGACAGCAGCTTCCCTGATCTGCTCTGCTTGAGGAGACCATACAGTATCTGTATTATAAATTACTGCACCCTATATTGTACCCTCCTGACCCCCCCCCCCCCCCAGAATAAGTAGGATCTATGACAGCAGCTTCCCTGTGCTGTTCTGCTTGAGGAGACCATATCTGTATTATACAGTCAGGTCCATAAATATTGGGACATTGACACAATTCTAACATGTTTGGCTCTATACACCACCACAATGGATTTGAAATGAAACGAACAAGATGTGCTTTAACTGCAGACTGTCAGCTTTTATTTACATCCAAATCAGGTGAACGGTGTAGGAATTACGACAGTTTGCATACTTGCCTCCCACTTGTTAAGGGACCAAAAGTAATGGGACAGAATAATAATCATATATCAAACTTTCACTTTTTAATATTTGGTTGCAAATCCTTTGCAGTCAATTACAGCCTGAAGTGTGGAACGCATAGACATCACCAGACGCTGGGTTTCATCCCTGGTGATGCTCTGCCAGGCCTCTACTGCAACTGTCTTCAGTTCCTGCTTGTTCTTGGGGCATTTTCCCTTCAGTTTTGTCTTCAGCAAGTGAAATGCTCAATCAGATTCAGGTCAGGTGATTGACTTGGCCATTGCAGAACATTCCACTTCTTTCCCTTAAAAAACTCTTTGGTGTCTTTTGCAGTCTGCTTTGGGTCATTGTCCATCTGCACTGTGAAGCGTCCAATGAGTTGTGAAGCATTTGGCTGAATATGAGCCGATAATATTCCCGAAACACTTCACAATTCATCCGGCTGCTTCTGTCAGCAGTCACATCATCAATAAATACAAGAGAAGCAGTTCCATTGGCAGCCATACATGCCCACGCCATGACACTACCACCACCATGCTTCACTGATGAGGTGGTATGCTTAGGATCATGAGCAGTTCCTTCTCCATACTCTTCTCTTCCCATCACTCTGGTACAAGTTGATGTCGGTCTCATCTGTCCATAGGATGTTGTTCCAGAACTGTGAAGGCTTTTTTACATGTCGTTTGGCAAACTCTAATCTGGCCTTCCTGTTTTTGAGGCTCACCAATGGTTTCCATCTTGTGGTGAACCCTCTGTATTCACTCTGGTGAAGTCTTCTCTTGATTGGTGACTTTGACACACATACACCTACCTCCTGGAGAGTGTTCTTGATCTGGCCAACTGTTGTGAAGGGTGTTTTCTTCACCAGGGAAAGAATTCTTCGCTCATCCACCACAGTTGTTTTCCGTGGTCTTCCGGGTCTTTTGGTGTTGCTGAGCTCACCGGTGCGTTCCTTCTTTTTAAGAATGTTCCAAACAGTTGTTTTGGCCACGCCTAATGTTTTTGCTATCTCTCTGATGGGTTTGTTTTGTTTTTTCAGCCTAATGATGGCTTCACTGATAGTGACAGCTCTTTGGATCTCATCTTGAGAGTTGACAGCAACAGATTCCAAATGCAAATAGCACACTTGAAACTATTATTATTATTATTATTATTATACAGTATTTATAAAGCGCCAATAGTTCGCTCAGCGCTGTACATTACAAAGGGGGACAGAACATGTGACAGAACAATACCAATACAATGCAAAACATGAGGGGATCGAGGGCCCTGCTCTTTCGAGCTTACAATCTAGGAACGCATCTTGTTTGTTTCATTTCAAATCCATTGTGGTGGTGTATAGAGCCAAAAATGTTAGAATTGTGTCCATGTCCCAATATTTATGGACCTGACTGTACATTACTGCACCCTATATTGTACCCTCCTGACCCCCCCCCCCCCCCCCGTACTGTGTCCTCTTAGCATAATTTAGCTTCCCCGGTAGGGGCCCCAGTGCATTACTTTCCCCAGGGGCCCATGGTGCTATTAAGATGGCACTGCTTGGAGGAATCCTTGGCAAAAAGTCTGAGATCTAGTGGAACCCCTAAAATAGTTTTCAGATCTGCAACTCACAGAACTTTGGTGTGGTCTGCAAGCTGTAATATAACAATTATTTTTAGACATGGCATTAAATATTAGAATAAATATTTAAAATCACTTCCTTAATATAGGAAGAAAACCTGGGATGAGCATACAGAAATTTCATCTTCAACTGAAATCAGACAAGGCTGCCACCTAGCCAGAGCACGGGGGGGGGGGGGGGTTGGGGGTCAATAGGGCAGAGCACAATGGGGTAACCTGGGCAGACTACAAAAGGGAGGGGGGTCACCCAGGGCAGACTGCAGCAGGAGGGTCACCAAGGCAGAATACAGAAGGAGGGTCACCAAGGCAGAATGCAGCAGGGGGGCTCACCAGGGCAGAATACAGCAGGGGGGCTCACCAGGGCAGAATACAGCAGGGGATAACCAAGGCAGAATACAGCAGGAGGGGTCACCAGGATATTATTATTATTATTAAACAGTATTTATAAAGCACCAACAGTTCGCTCAGTGCTGTACATTACAATGGGAGACAATACAATACATGAGACAATACGTGCAATGACAATACAATGCGATACATGAGGGGATCGAGGGCCCTGCTCCTTGGAGCTTACAATCTAGGAGGGAGGGGATGGTGGTACAGGAGGAGATAGCTGTGGGGGATGGAGTGGTAGGAAGAGTGGAGGAGGTCGGCAATTAGCAGGGGGTAGGGTAGGCTTCCCTGAAGAGGTGGGTTTTCAGGAGAGGAGAGTAGGTGATAGTCTGATGGATTGGGGTAGGGAGTTCCAGAGGATGGGTGATGCCCTGGAGAAGTCCTGGAGGCGGGCATGGGAGGAGGAGACCAGGGAACTAGAGGGAAGGAGGTCTTGTGAAGAGCGGAGAGTACGTTTTGGGTGGTATTTGGACATCAGGTCGGTGATGTAGTTTGGGGCAGTATTATGAATGGCTTTGTATGTCAGTGTTAGCATTTTGAATTTGATCCGTTGGGCAATCGGAAGCCAGTGGAGGGATTGTGCGTATTTTGGCGATGTTGCGGAGGTGGAGTCTGCATGAGATTGTTAGCGATTGGACTTGGGGCTGGAAGGATAGATTGGAGTCAAGAATGACACCAAGTACTCTGGCCTGCGGGGTGGGCCTGATGGTGGCTTTGTTGGACGTGATGGAGAAGTCAGTGGGGGGTCACCAAGGCAGAATACACCAGGGCTGGATACCACAGAGGGGTCATCAGGGCAGAATACAGCAGGGGGGGGTCACCAGGGCAGGATATAGCAGAGGAGTCATTAGGGCAGAATACAGCAGAGGGTTCATCAGGGCAGAATACAGCAGGGGGGTCACCAGGGCAGAGTACAATGGGGTCACCAGGGCAGAGTACAATGGGGTCACCAGGTCAGAGCACACAGCAGGAGGTCACCAGGGCAGAATACAGCAGGGGGCTCATCAGGGCAGAATACAGCAGGGGGGTCACCAGGGCAGAGTACAATGGGGTCACCGGGGCAGAACACACAGCAGGGGGTCAACGGGGCAGAATATAGCAGAGGGGTCACCAGGGCAGAATACAGCAGACAGATTAGCAGGGCAGGATATAACAGAGGGGTCACCAGGGCAGAATACAGCGGGGGTCACCAGGAGAGAACACAGCAGAGGGCTCACCAGTGCAGAATACAGCAGGGGGGTCACCAGTGCAGGATATAGCAAAGGGGTCACCAGGGCAGGATATAGCAGAGGGGTCACCAGGGCAGGATATAGCAGAGGGGTCACCAGGAGAGAACACAGCAGAGGGGTCACCAGTGCAGAATACAGCAGGGGGGTCACCAGTGCAGGATATAGCAGAGGGGTCACCAGGGCAGGATATAACAAAGGGGTCACCAGGGCAGAATACAGCAGAGGATCACCAGGGCAGGATATAGCAGAGGGGTCACCAGGAGAGAACACAGCAGAGGGGTCACCAGTGCAGAATACAGCAGAGGGGTCACCAGGAGAGAACACAGCAGAGGGGTCACCAGGGCAGGATAAAACAGAGGGGTCACCAGGGCAGAATACAGCAGAGGGGTCACCAGGGCACAGTACACAGATTTGCTTTCCTCCACATGCAGAGCAGTGCAGGGAAGCTGCTGTAACATGACTTTTCCCTTTGATTCCTGGCAGCCCCCCTCTTGTCCATCCCAGGTGATATCACATACAACAGCCTGGGACAGACACAAGAGGAGGGATGGTGGAGAACAACAAAGTGATCCAAAGTACTTCCCTGCGCCGCTCTGCAAATCCATAAACATGAAAGATGTCACCTCCTACTATATCCCCCCCCCCGCTGCCATTCACAGACACAGCAAGGCAGTCTGATACAGCCGTTGCCCCCGATCTCTGCTCCATCCGTCTGGGGTGTACGTTCTCCTCCAATCCAGGCGCCATCCTCTGAGATCACAGCAGTAACCAGAACTATAGCGGACCCATCGGGTACCAAGGCACCATGATAGTACTTATAGTCAGTGCATATTGAAACCAACACTAGATAAGTGTCTTGGTCCATTGCTAGTCAAAAAAAAGAGCGTCCCCCGGGGGGATAAAGTGGTACTACAGGCAAATTCATACATGACATGTACGTTGCATGATGCTGTCTATCACTGGCACTAAAGTGGACTTTTCTCCCCTTTTTTTAAATAAATTCCCATCGGCATACATTTCTGCATGCAAATTAAAAAAAATCCTCCAACACTGTTTTCCTCACCTCATGCTGCCCGCATAATGCACATACGTCGCATTGTGGTGGCGCCCCACACAGAGAGAGTGCCGGCCTGTGCTGCACGCAGGAGCCCCTAGGCGGCAGTGTGCCCTAGGCAGCTGCTTAGTTTGCCTAGTGGAAGCACCGGCCCTGGCCGCACATGTGCAACTATAGGTGGCTCTTGATCTGTACTAAGAAGCAGAAACTTGGATTCTACTTTCTGGTTTCCCTGAAGGCGGTGGTGATGTAGCCCCAGCTACAGAGATGTCCCCTGGGAGGGCAATGTCATCATTGCCTTCAGGGAAATCCCATACTCTATTGTCATACTGCGCATGCGTGAGATGGAACGTTTGATGCTACGCATTTCATTTTGCTCATGCGGCGTGTAAACTTCTCCCATACGATCTAGGGGAATGATTTTATTTTTGTACCAGATGCATGTATTGACGACTTCTCAAAATGGCGGCATGAGAAAGGGGGTCCAGGTAGCACAGAGGCGTGATGAAAACTGGTAGAAATGAAGAAAAAGTCACATGGACATAGGTAAGTATACTTGTTTATTAGCAGTTTTATAGAGTAGGGGGGGTCCTCTTTATTACAGCAGTTTTTGTTTTTCTGAGATACCTCTCTTCCCCCATAACCTTTTTTTTTTTTTTTTTACGCATTGATCTTCTGGTGGCTGCATTTGTTTTCTTTTTTTAGGCCTTTTCCTTTATTTTCACCCTGTGATCTGGCCAGTAAGTCTGTTATTTGTCAACTGTTTTTTACCAGACTAAGCTGTGCTGCAAAAATGGCAGGTCAAGGGCTGAGACAAACTATTTAACACTAACAGGGGTGCTTACCAGTGGGGTAGAGTGGGGGGCAGCCAGTGCGATCTCCCCTGGAGTAACATTTAGAGGGACGCACCTTTGGGTGCTCTCCGACAGATTCCTGGCGGTACCAGTGCTGGAAGCCCCAATTCCCAGCAAGGAAGATGGTGGCAGAGGCTTCTGGGCTCACCAGAGTGGAGCAATGCAGTGCCTGGACTCCGGCATTCCTATGTTTGGGCTGATTTTTAGTGTTCAGACCGGACTCCTCCTGCCACTTCTCCCTGCACTTCACTGCAAAGATGGACACCGGCTGCAGGAAGTGACACCAACAAGGAGCCAGTAAGTAAGTTAACATACCCGGTGAACGTTGGGGCTGTGGCAGGGAGAGGGGGAGAAGGACAGGAATAGAGTGGCCGGGAGGTGGGCGATGTGCTCCGCTGCTCCTACCAATGATATGACAGGAACAGGCTGGTCCACACCGCGGGGATCAATGGCAGCCATCGATCCTCAGGGCTCTCAGCAGGGGGCACTCTAGAGATACTATCTTAGTGCAACCATTGTGCTCCTTTACATCCTCCAGAGTGCCCCCTTAGTATATTGGCACTAAGAGAGCACTCTGAAGGAGAATGTACGGGGGCATTCTGGAGGATGTAAAGAGCACCCTGGAGGCATGAAGAGGCCACTCTGGAGGAACTAAGAGGCCACTCTGGAGGAACTAAGGGGGCACTCTGGAGGAACTAAGGGGGCACTCTGGAGGAGGATAAAAGGGGCACTCTGGAGGATGTTGTAAGGGGGCACACTGGTGGATATAAAAAGGGGCACTCTGGTGGATATAAGGGGGCACTCTGAAGGAGGATGCAAGGGGTACACTGGAGGATGTAAGGGGGAAATCTGGAGGATGTGGCAAGGGAACATTTTGGTGGATGTAAGGGGGCATGCTGGTGGATTTAAGGGGGCACTCTGGAGGTACTAAGTTAGTACCCTTATATCCTCCAGAGCCCCCCCCCTTTCATCCTTTAAAGTGCCCCTTTAGTACTACTAAGGGGGCACTCTGGAGGTACTCAGGGGCACTCAGGCAGATGTAAGGGCGCACTCTGGAGAATTTAAGAGGGCACTCTAGAGGTGCTAAGTTTGTACCCTTAGATCCTCCAGAGCCCCCCCTTTCATCCTCCAAAGTGCCCCTTAATTACTACTAAGGGGGCACTCTGGAGGTACTGAGGGGCACTCAGGAGGATGTAAGGGGGAAATCTGGTGATTTTAAGGGGGCACTCTGGAGGTACTAAGTTAGTACCCTTAGAGCCTCCAGAGTGCCCCCTTTCTTCTTCCAAAGTGTCCCTTTAGTACTACTAAGGGAATACTCTGGAGGGAGTGCTAAAAGTCCATGGGTTAGGGGGCGCAAAGTACTTGCCTTGCACCAGGCACTGACAACCCACATTACGCCTCTACATGCAGTGCTTTTGCCCCGATACTCTTCTTCTCGGGTCCCCCCGCCGGAGCTCCAGGCTCCTCCCCCTTGATCAGTGCCCCCAATAGCAAGCCGATTGCTATGGCGGCACTGGTGCATGTTCGCTCCTGAGTCCCGCTCTATGCATCCACAAGACACATACAGCTGCGGTTTGCCCCCCCTCTCACCTCATTGGTTCACTGGCTGTGATTGACAGCAAAGGGAGCCAATATCTGTCCCAGCCAATGAGGAGAGAGAGACCGGGGACAGTCGAGGCTCTCATGCACATCTCTGGATCGGGATTAGACTCAGGCGAGTATAAGGAAGGGGCTGTAGGGGGAGCAGTAGAATGTATGATGGTAAAAACCCTTCAGCCTTTACAACCACATTAATTAAGTAAAACCTGTATGCCAAAAGGGACAAAAAAACAGTTTGCTCCTTGTTGCTCCTTGATAGATAGTGGAGGACCCCCAACAGGAACTGAAACAGGAATTGTGTTAGTGGCCACACCACCAGGTGAAAAGAAAGGTGAAAAAAAAAGCCTAAGAATAGAAAACTAACGCAGCCGCCATATTTAAAGATGAATAAACTCCAATATTTCACAATTGATATTAAACACGGTCCAATATTATGTTGGTTGGTTTTGTAATTGATCACCTTTGACCGAGGAATTTCCCAGACCAAACAGGAAGTATTGTGTTCTGTATGAGAAAAAATGGTTGTGTAAACTTTTACCCTGCTCCATCAAACGTGACATATGTCCTTTCACATGTGACCCGTGACCCTGCGCTCACAGAATGCTCTCATAATGCAAATAAGGCTTTTTGTTTAAACAAAACTCCCAAAATAGAAAACACCCCCCAGGGCAGGAGAAGGACAGCTTTAAAAATGATATAATAGAGCTACATGTAATCCCAGCTACCTAATCCGTGGCAAAACCAGTTTGCTGTCTCCAATACATAGACGAACATAGAAGAGCGATGGCTAAAAAACAAGTGGTCCATCGAGTCTGTCACAAGTTTTGTTTTGTTTTTGTTTTTTATATTTTTTAAGAAACATTATTTAAGACAAAAAGGTACAAAATTATTTTTATCATTGATTCTGGGTGAGGAAACTGAACTTGAAGACCAAATCCATCCATCTGCTCTTTTCTATAGGAGGGCTTGACCAGGGGACTAAAGATGGCTTGATCCAGTCCCACTAAACCAGTGTTTTTCAACCTTTTTTGTGCAAAGTCACACTTTTTTCATGAAAAAAATCACGAGGCACACCACCATTAGAAAATGTTAAAAAAATTTACCTCTGTGCCTATATTGACTATATATAAAGTAATTCTCTTGAATAGGAATCAAACACAAAGAAATTATTTTATAATTACTTTATTATGAAATAATAAAGTATTTTATAATTGGACCCGGGGGCCGGACCAAGAGTAGATGAATGATGTGTATGTGTCATCCATAGTAAGTATAGTAATATTCCCCCATAGTAAGCATAGTAATTAATCCCCCATATAGTAATTCATCCCCCATAGTAATTAATCCCCCATATAGTAATTCATCCCCCATAGTAATTCATCCTCCATATAGTAATTCATCCCCCATAGTAATTCATCCCCCATAGTAATTAATCCCCCATATAGTAATTCATCCCCCATAGTAATTCATCCCCCATAGTAATTAATCCCCCATATAGTAATTCATCCCCCATAGTAATTAATCCCCCATATAGTAATTCATCCCCCATATAGTAATTCATCCCCCATAGTAATTCATCCCCCATATAGTAATTCATCCCCCATAGTGTAATTCATCCCCCATAGTGTAATTCATCCCCCATAGTAATTCATCCCCCATAGTAATTCATCCCCCATATAGTAATTCATCCCCCATATAGTAATTCATCCTCCATATAGTAATTCATCCCCCATAGTAATTCATCCCCCATATAGTAATTCATCCCCCATAGCAATTCATCCCCCGTATAGTATTTCATCCCTCGTATAGTATTTCATCCCCCGTATAGTATTTCATCCCCCGTATAGTATTTCATCCCCCATATAGTATTTCATCCCCCATATAGTATTTCATCCCTCATATAGTATTTCATCCCCCATATAGTAATTCATCCCTCATATAGTATTTCATCCCTCATATAGTATTTCATCCCCCCATATAGTATTTCATCCCTCATATAGTATTTCATCCCCCCATATAGTATTTCATCCCTCATATAGTATTTCATCCCTCATATAGTAATTCATCCCTCATATAGTATTTCATCCCCCCATATAGTAATTCATCCCTCATATAGTATTTCATCCCCCCATATAGTATTTCATCCCCCCATATAGTATTTCATCCCTCATATAGTAATTCATCCCTCATATAGTATTTCATCCCCCCATATAGTATTTCATCCCCCCATATAGTATTTCATCCCCCCATATAGTATTTCATCCCTCATATAGTAATTCATCCCTCATATAGTATTTCATCCCTCATATAGTATTTCATCCCTCATATAGTATTTCATCCCCCATATAGTATTTCATCCCCCCATATAGTATTTCATCCCCTCATATAGTATTTCATCCCTCATATAGTATTTCATCCCCCCATATAGTATTTCATCCCTCATACAGTAATTCATCCCTCATATAGTAATTCATCCCCCATATAGTATTTCATCCCTCATATAGTATTTCATCCCCCCATATAGTATTTCATCCCTCATATAGTAATTCATCCCCCCATATAGTATTTCATCCCCCCATATAGTATTTCATCCCCCCATATAGTATTTCATCCCTCATATAGTAATTCATCCCTGATATAGTAATTCATCCCCCATATAGTATTTCATCCCCCCATATAGTATTTCATCCCTCATAAAGTAATTCATCCCTCATATAGTATTTCATCCCCCACAGTACTATTCCCCCCCCCCCCTTCTAGTAAGCCAAGTCCCCCGTGTCAATTCACTTACCTTTTGCGTTCCTCTCGCTGTCTTCCCGCGCCGTTCGGGTCTTCAGGGCGGACTGTGAGAGGAGCCTAGCTCCCCTCCCCTCACGTTCGGCACGCTGCCCCGCCTACACACATCCTGACAGCCACATCCGCAAGCCGGATTAAAAGGTCCGCGCGGACTTTTGGGGCTGCCAACCGAGAGGAGGCAGGGGAGCGGCCGACCGAGAGGAGGGAGGGGAGCAGGCGCCCGGCACACAGAAGAGCCGCATTAGACTGGGTAAAGAGCCGCATGTGGCTCGCGAGCCGCGGCTTGCCGACCACTGAATCATTAGATTCTAATGATTGGTCTATTTGTGAGCCGAAGCCACATGTTACAGATGAAATTGGAATTTTTCCCACGGCACACCAGACAATATCTCACGGCACACTAGTGTGCCGCGGCACAGTGGTTGAAAAACGCTGCACTAAACCAATACCTACCCGCCCCCATCCTTAACCTAAGTAACCACACTGACAACAAAATGGAGTTAATGGCCCCAAACGGCCTTTTATGACTACCATCAATAAATAACATATTCACAGAAAACACAGTATAACATACGTTCTTTCAAGGTCCCAATAGGCATCGAGAAAACGAATACCTGCATCCTGCTTAACAAGGCCTCCAGCCGCAACATCACCGACTCGGAGACACCACCGCAGATACCCCACCAGAACAACTGGAAGCCGTACCTCAGATGGGTTCCTACAAAGTGCCATTTCTCGTGTCCACATTAACCAATGAGAACCTTGCACCCCGCCGGACGTCCCCCAGCACCAACATGGCACAACCACCACCAAGACAAACCATTAAACAACAGGCGGGAGGGAGGGAAGTTTGCCTTGTGAAAACTCTCTTCAGACTGAAGACCCCCTGCCACACCCTGTCCGACCACACCTTGAGCTCCCCCACTCCCTCCCTAAAACCATTTAGACTCCCCCTTATGGTAATGGAACTCTACCTCCCCCCTTTAACCCCTGTCATGCCGGCCCTCCATTCATGTCTTCTTTCTTCTTACTCCGGGCCTTCCTTTATTGTCATCTCCCCCTCTTGTTTATCTACACTATATTGTAAAGTATTGGGCCGCCGGCCTTCCCACACTCATGACCTTTAATGGCCTCCCAGTCTTAGTCCGTAGGGTTCAATATTGAGTTGGCCCCGCCCTTTCCACACACATGACCTTTAATGGCCCCCCAGTCTTAGTCCGTAGGGTTCAATATTGGGTTGGCCCCGCCCTTTGCAGCTATAACAGCTTCACCTCTTCTGGGAAGGCCGTCCACAAGTTTTAGGAGGGTGTCTATGGGAAGGTTGGACCATTCTTCCAGAAGCACATTTGTCAGGTCAGGCACTGATGTCGGGGGAGGAGGCCTGGCTCGCAGTCTCCCCTCTAATTCATCCCAAAGGTGTTCTATGGAGTTGAGGTCAGGACTCTGTGCAGGCCAGTCAAGTTCCTCCACCCCAAACTGGCTCCTCCATGTCTTTATGGACCTTGCTTTGTGCACTGGTGCAGTCATGTTGGAACAGGAAGGGGCCATCCCCAAACTCTTCCCACAAAGTTGGGGGCATGAAATTGTCCAAAATGCCTTGGTATGCTGACACCTTAAGAGTTCCCTTCACTGGAACTTGGGGGCCAAGCCCAACCCCTGAAAAACAACCCCACACCATAATCCCCCCTCCACCAAACTTTACACTTGGCACAATGCAGTCAGGCAAGTACCATTCTGGTAACCGCCAAACCCAGACACATCCATTGAATTGCCAGACAGAGAAGCGTGATTGGTCACTCCAGAAAACACATCTCCACTGCTCTAGAGTCCAGTGGCGGTGTGCTTTACACCACGGCATCCGACGCTTTGCATTGCACTTGGTGATGGAAGGCTTGGATGCAGCTGCTCGGCCATGGAAACCCATTCCATGAAGCTCTACGCACTGTTGTGCTCATCTGAAGGCCACACCAAGTTTGGAGGTCTTTAGCTATTGACTCTGCAGGCAGTTGGCGACTTCTGCGCACTGTGCGCTTCAGCATGCACTGACCCCGCCCTGTCATGTGACGTGGCCTACCACTTGGTGGCTGAGTTGCTGTTGTTCCCAGTGGCTTCCACTTTGTTATAATCCCACTAACAGTTGAGCGTGGAATATTTAGTAGCCAGGAAATGTCACGGATGGACTTATTGCCCAGGTGGCCACCTATCACGGGACCACGCTGAGCTCCTGAGAGCGACCCATTCTTTTACCAATGTTTGTAGAAGCAGTCTGCATGCCTAGGGGCTTGATTGTATACACCTGTGTCCATGGAGGGGATTGGAACACCTGAATCACATGATATGGAGGGGATTGGAACACCTGAATGACATGATTGGAGGTGATTGGAACACCTGAATCACATGATTTGGAGGGGATTGGAACACCTGAATCACATGATTTGGAGGGGATTGAAACACCTGAATCACATGATATGGAGGGGATTGGAACACCTGAATCACATGACTGGGAGGGGATTGGAGCACCTGAATCACATGATTGGGAGGGGATGGGAACACCTGAATCACATGATTTGGAGGGGATTGGAACACCTGAATCACATGATTTGGAGGGGATTGGAACACCTGAATCACATGATTTGGAGGGGATTGGAACACCTGAATCACATGATTTGGAGGGGATTGGAACACCTGAATCACATGATTTGGAGGGGATTGGAACACCTGAATCACATGATTTGGAGGGCGGGCCCAATACTTCTGGCAATATTGTGTATATATAGTTTATCAAAACCCCAACTTTAGAATCCGTATTAGACATGTGCACAGCGGAAATTTTCATTTAGTTTCAGATGCATTCGTTCATTAAAGAGTTTCGTCATATTCATTAAGTTGAACCAGTTCATTTTCAGAAATAGTTTCCTATCTTCAGCATGCATCAGGTATATTCGTTGGTCTGTGCGAATCTGACAAATTTTTCGCTTTTTTTTTTTTGGAAGATTGCTATATATTACTTTTTTCGGTTTCAGTATTTTCGGTGGATTATTCCTATATGGAAACTATTCAATATTTTCGGATGCAATGGAATAAATAAATGCAAAATTTGGCATCCCCAAATTTTTCAAACCTACGAATGGCATTAGACTGTGGAATTTACTCGAATCAGAATTATAGCATAAATTTGAAAATGTAATTCATTTCTCTATTGGCCTGAACTGCTATCACATCATGTGACGCCATTTGAGTGAAAGGAATGCATTTGTTCATTTTGTTATAACTTTTTTTTTTTTTTTAAACTGAGCTTGTAATATTCCTTCCCCCCAATCCCCCACTCATGACTTTACCATTAAGATCAGCAGCACAACCATTGGTCCTTCCCCTCATGCCAGGGTGCAAGGTGTAATCCTAGACTCTGACCTCTCCTTCAGCCCCACATCCAATCACTGGCTAAATCCTGCCGCCTCAACCTCCGGAACATTTCCAAAATCCGCCCCTTCCTGACCAATGACACCACAAAACAACTTATCCACGCCTTGGTTATATCCCACCTTGATTACTGCAACTCCCTCCTCACTGGTCTACCGTTACACAGGCTATCCCCCCTTCAATCTAATATGAATGCTGCCGCTAGACTCATACACCTTACCAAATGATCAGCGACTGCTGCTAGACTCATACACCTTACCAACCGATCAGCGACTGCCGCTAGACTCATACACCTTACCAACCGATCAGCGACTGCTGCTAGACTCATACACCTTACCAACCAATCAGCAACTGCTGCTAGACACATACACCTTACCAACCGATCAGCGACTGCTGCTAGACTCATACACCTTACCAACCGATCAGCGACTGCTGCTAGACTCATACACCTTACCAACCGATCAGCAACTGCTGCTAGACACATACACCTTACCAACCGATCAGCGACTGCTGCTAGACTCCTTACCAACCGATCAGCGACTGCTGCTAGACTCATCCACCTTACCAACCGATCAGCGACTGCTGCTAGACTCATCCACCTTACCAACCGATCAGCGACTGCCGCTAGACTCATCCACCTTACCAACCGATCAGCGACTGCTGCTAGACTCATCCACCTTACCAACCAATCAGCGACTGCTGCTAGACTCATCCACCTTACCAACCGATCAGTGACTGCTGCTACTCATACACCTTACCAACCGATCAGCGACTGCCGCTAGACTTGTACACCTTACCGACCAATCAGCGACTGCTACTAGACACATACACCTTACCAACCGATCAGTGACTACTGCTAGACTCATACACCTTACCAACCGATCACTGACTGCTGCTAGACTCATACACCTTACCAACCGATCAGCGACTGCCGCTAGACTCATACACCTTACCAACCGATCAGCGACTGCTGCTAGACTCATACACCTTACCAACCGATCAGCGACTGCCGCTAGACTCATACACCTTACCAACCGATCAGCGACTGCTTCCAGACTCAGCCACCTTACCAACCAATCAGCGACTGCTGCTAGACTCCTTACCAACCGATCAGCGACTGCTGCTACACTCATCCACCTTACCAACCGATCAGCGACTGCTGCTAGACTCATCCACCTTACCAACCGATCAGCGACTGCCGCTAGACTCATCCACCTTACCAACCGATCAGCGACTGCCGCTAGACTCATACACCTTACCAACCGATCAGCGACTGCCGCTAGACTCATACACCTTACCAACCGATCAGCGACTGCCGCTAGACTCATCCACCTTACCAACCGATCAGCGACTGCCGCTAGACTCATCCACCTTACCAACCGATCAGCGACTGCCGCTAGACTCATACACCTTACCAACCGATCAGCGACTGCCGCTAGACTCATACACCTTACCAACCGATCAGCGACTGCTTCCAGACTCAGCCACCTTACCAACCAATCAGCGACTGCTGCTAGACTCATACACCTTACCAACCGATCAGCGACTGCCGCTAGACTCATACACCTTACCAACCGATCAGCGACTGCTTCCAGACTCAGCCACCTTACCAACCAATCAGCGACTGCTACTAGACTCATACACCTTACCAACCGATCAGTGACTGCCGCTAGACTCATACACCTTACCAACCGATCAGCGACTGCTGCTAGACTCATACACCTTACCAACCGATCAGCGACTGCTGCTAGACTCATACACCTTACCAACTGATCAGCAACTGCCGCTAGACTCATACACCTTACCAACCGATCAGCGACTGCCGCTAGACTTGTACACCTTACCGACCAATCAGCGACTGCTACTAGACTCATACACCTTACCAACCGATCAGCGACTGCTGCTAGACTCATACACCTTACCAACCGATCACTGACTGCTGCTAGACTCATACACCTTACCAATCGATCAGCGACTGCCGCTAGACTCAGCCACCTTACCAATCGATCAGCGACTGCCGCTAGACTCATACACCTTACCAATCGATCAGCGACTGCCGCTAGACTCAGCCACCTTACCGACTGATCAGTGACTGCTGCTAGACTCATACACATTACCAACTGATCAGCAACTGCTGCTAGACTCATCCACCTTACCAACCGATCAGCGACTGCCGCTAGACTCATCCACCTTACCAACCGATCAGCGACTGCCGCTAGACTCATACACCTTACCAACCGATCAGCGACTGCCGCTAGACTCATACACCTTACCAACCGATCAGCGACTGCCGCTAGACTCATCCACCTTACCAACCGATCAGCGACTGCCGCTAGACTCATCCACCTTACCAACCGATCAGCGACTGCCGCTAGACTCATACACCTTACCAACCGATCAGCGACTGCCGCTAGACTCATACACCTTACCAACCGATCAGCGACTGCTTCCAGACTCAGCCACCTTACCAACCAATCAGCGACTGCTGCTAGACTCATACACCTTACCAACCGATCAGCGACTGCCGCTAGACTCATACACCTTACCAACCGATCAGCGACTGCTTCCAGACTCAGCCACCTTACCAACCAATCAGCGACTGCTACTAGACTCATACACCTTACCAACCGATCAGTGACTGCCGCTAGACTCATACACCTTACCAACCGATCAGCGACTGCTGCCCCTCTCTGCCAATCCCTTCACTGGCTTTTACTAACCCAACGTATGAAATTCAAAATACTAACCACAGCTTACAAAGTCATCCACAACACTGCCCCTAGCTACATCACCAACCTCATCCACAGATATCGCCCAAATCGCCCACTCCACTCCTCCCATGATATCCTCCTCTCCAGCTCCCTCATCACCTCCTCCCACGCTCGCCTCCATGGCTTCTCTAGAGCCTCTCCCATCCTCTGGAACTCCCTACCACAGTATGTCCGGTCAGCCCCCACCCTGTCTGCCTTTAGGTGATCTTTGAAAACTCACTTATTCAGGGAAGTCGACCCCACCTAAGAACTGTACTTGAATCACCTCCACCAGATCATCCCCTGGAGCTATCACCTTTTGTATCACCTCCCCCTTCCTTTAGATTGTAAGCTCCACGTTCCAGGCCCTCCTATTCCTTCTGTACTGAAATGTATTGTAATTGTACTGTCTCCCTTATATTGTAAAGCTCTGCGCAAACTGTTGGCGCTATATAAATCCTGTATAATAATAACTATTTTCGGATTCACTGACATTTGTGACTATGTCTGTTTGGAGATTCATATACATCCGAATGTCTGAAAATCAAACGTTCGCCTGAAAATCAGTTTGTAACAAAACTAAACGCACATGTCTAATATGCATTACCAATATGTCGGGATTCAAAGTGCCTTGCCAATGGGGACATAAAATGATACGTTCACAGCCTTTATACAAATTTATACTTTTGAGCCATCAGCCTCATGAACCGCTAAGTAAAAAAGTGTGCAAACACTTCCCGAGACTAACAAAAAATGTAATAGGGGCAAATAGTGTGAAGACTCTTTTGGAGGAGGGGCGTTATGAGATAATGGCCCTCCCCATAGAGGATATGGCACTGAACCTGTAGGTATATAAAAGAACCAGAACCTTTGCTAAGTGAAAAAGTGGGATTGATAATAAAGTTGCCTCCACCCAGGACAGGGCCTCTGTGAAGAGAGGGGGTTCCCTGCCTGGGAAATAAACAGTAACCTAATTATTATTATTATATTATTATTATACAGGATTTATATATTATTATTATTATTATACAGGATTTATATATTATTATTATTATACAGGATTTATATTATTATTATTATTAATATTAGTATTATACAGGATTTATATATTATTATTATTATACAGGATTTATATATTAATATTATTATTATACAGGATTTATATATTATTATTATTATTATTATTATTATTATTATTATAATACAGGATTTATATATTAATATTATTATTATACAGGATTTATATATTATTATTATTATTATTATTAATATTAGTATTATACAGGATTTATATATTATTATTATTATACAGGATTTATATATTAATATTATTATTATACAGGATTTATATATTATTATTATTATACAGGATTTATATATTATTATTATTATTATTATTCAGGATTTATATTATTATTAATATTAGTATTATACAGGATTTATATATTATTATTATTATACAGGATTTATATATTAATATTATTATTATACAGGATTTATATATTATTATTATTATACAGGATTTATATATTAATATTATTATTATACAGGATTTATATATTATTATTATTATACAGGATTTATATATTATTATTATTATTCAGGATTTATATTATTATTATTATTAATATTATTATTATACAGGATTTATATATTATTATTATTATGCAGGATTTATATATTATTATTATTATTATACAGGATTAAATATTATTATTATTATACAGGATTTATATATTATTATTATTATTATTATAATACAGGATTTATATATTAATATTATTATTATACAGGGTTTATATATATTATTATTATACAGGATTTATATATTATTATTATTATTATTATTATTATACAGGATTTATATATTATTATTATTATACAGGATTTAAATATTATTATTATACAGGATTTATAGCGCCAACAGTTTGCGCAGCGCTTTACAAAATGAAGGCAGACATTACAGTTACAATACAATTTGGTACAAGAGGAAACAGAGGTCCCGGCTCATCAGAGCTTACAATCTAGGAGGAAGGGTGGAGTGATACAAAAGGTAATAGCTGGGGGGGGATGAGCTGATGGAGGAAATAAATGGCGGTTTACTAGGTAGAAGCAGGCTAGACTTCTTTAACCCCTCACCTTCCGGGCACTTATACCCCCTTCCTGTCCAGGCCAATTTCCAGCTTTCAGCGCTGTCACACTTTGAACGACAATTGCGCGGTCATGCAACACTGTACCCATATGAAATTTTTATCATTTTTTTTGTGACAGATAGAGCTTTATTTTGGTGGTATTTAATCACCTCTGGGTTTTTTATTTTTTCTTAAACAAACCTAAAACCACTGAAAATTTTGAAAAAAAAAAAACGTTTCTTCTTAGTTTTTGTTATAAAATTTTGTAAATAAGTGATTGTTTTTGTACAGAGAAAGAGGAAACTCGGCGTTATCAGCTATAACACTATAATGATTGAAATAATCGACTGCACAACACGGTCATAACACAGGCCGGTTATACAGAGGGTTAAAGAAACAGTAGCGTTCTCTTTAGAGGCAGAGAATCGTAAATTGCAATACAGAGCTATAGAAACAGTTCAACACTTTCAGAAAGAAAGATTTATTACTAAAAGGTCAAACGGGTGCAATAAAAATATTTACAGAAAAAAGATGTAACTAAGATATATATATAAATATACAAAGAAGCACAGCACAGCAAAGAGATATCAGAGAGAGGTGAAAGGGTTAAAGTACTTGCCAAAGTCCTGGGTTAGCAGATCCAAGTTTCAGAGCAAAAGGCAGGGGTCTTCCCAGGTGGTATTGATGTTAAAATGGGAGACGTCTTCAACTTAACTTATCTTAGGCCTGACAGCCTGTTTTGTTGTCCCCAGCAGGTTGTGGCTCTGCAGTCAAGGACCAATCTCCACTTAGTGCGTGGAGAGATGGGTGGATGCCTCAACTAGAACAAAAATCTCCCATAACTCATATTTGGCCTATAAAACGTTTCCTATGCACAGGTGACATCCCACCCGCGGGTAGATTATTATGCAGACAAGTCTGAGAATTGATTAGATATGAATTATGAAAGTGTATGCTAAACGGTTCGCGAGATCTATTTTTCTGCTTTCCTGTGCGTCCGAGACAAGTGGCCCATCAAACTGTTCGCCTGCTCATCGTCCATCTGACGATATGTCTGGTTTTTATGTAAGTCTCTCATATTCCAAGATATGATACATAGGGGAAAACATGGTTTTAACAGAGGTCAGCTGATTCTATCACCTACGCTGAGTTAGGTTTTATTAGGGTGGAATCTCTCTCAACTTTGGAGAAAGCTTGCCTTATCTCTTCCGAGGTGTGAAATGGGACAGCTCGCCCAGACAGCTCTGACTGGCACTGATAGGTGGCACTGATTGGCAGCACTGATAGGTGGCACTGATGGGTGACACTGAAAGACAGCTCAGATGGACACTGATATGTGGCATTGATGTACACTGGTAGGCACTGATATGTGGCATTGATGGGCACTGGCAGGTGGCATGGATGAGCACTGAGAGCTGGCACTGATGGACACTGACAGGTGGCACTGCTGGGGCTACACAGATCATCAAGGCACACTGATCATCAGTGTTCTGATGATCAGTATACATGTCCCCTCCGAGGAATGCTCTCCTCTCCTCTGTCAGCGTGACAGCTCGTGAGGAGAGAAATGTATGATATGATATGATGATAACTGGCATTTCCTTATTTACATGGACACAGCTGATCACATGACCGAGCCGACATCTTCGGCTCATTTCATTGATCGGTGATCCGCTGTGTCCGAGGGACACAGCGTACCACCGATCGCCGCTCATGCGCGGTTAGAATGGGAGGACGTCATATGACGTCCTCCCAGAATGAGAGAACCGCTTTGCGCCCGTCATTGTGCTATATGGCGGGCGGAAGGTGGTTAAAGAGAAAGTTTTTCAGGGATCGTCTAAAGGTGGATAGATTAGGCAACAGCCGGACACATTGGGGTAGAGAGTTCCGTAGGATGGGAGATGCTCGGGAGAAGTCCTGGAGGCAAGCATGGGAGGAGGGAAATAGAGAACAGAAGGTCTTGGGAGGATCGAAGAGAGCGGTTTGGTTGATATTTAGAGACCAGGTTGGTGATGTAGCTGGGGGCAGAGTTGTGGATGGCTTTGTAAGTTGTTAGTATTTTGAATTTTATTCATTGGGAGAGTGGAAGCCAGTTGAGGGATTGGCAGAGAGGGTTGGAGGACACTGAGTGGAGATCAGTGGAGGGATTGGCAGAGAGGGGTAGCGGACACTGAACGGTTGGTAAGGTAGATGAGCCTGGCAGCAGCATTCATGATGGACTGGAGGGGGGAAAGACTGTGTAAAGGTAAGCCAATGAGGAGGGAGTTGCAGTAGTTGAGAGATTACCAAGGAGTGAATTAGGAGCTTTGTGGTATCAAGGGGCGTATTCTGGAGATGTTGCGGAGGTTGAGGCGGCATGATTTATAATCAAAATAATGGGGAGTCGAAGAACTACTACAACCAAGATATAACAATAACCATAAGTATATAGATGCACACCAGTATAGAAATAATACAAGCTTTATATAAGAAGAGATTAATAACAGTACGATTGTCCAATCGCTGTCCAACCAGCCTGGAACGGAGCTTCTCTCCAGCAGGAACTGTGGTGTAGCACTGGAACTCAGAGTCAGCCTATCTACTCTGAAATTTAGTCCTTCCCTAATTGTTTCTAGTCTGACATGGAACTCGATCTCTAACTTCCAGAAGTCGACATCGGATGCCTAACCTGTCTCTAGCCTATGCTGGTTATGGAGCCCTAAGCTAAAACTAGCTATAGAATCCTACACCATAAGAGACAGGGTTAACTAGACCGGAACTGCATACAAAATCTATTGCAATAGACAGGTTCACCTACTAACATACAGCAAGGTGACCGCTGGACACATCCAGTAGCACTGACCCAGCTATCTGGCACTGTGCATGTGAGACAATAACAATAAGACAGAGATAAGTCTATCACAAGGATTTCGACACACACATAAGTATATAGGTGCACACCAGTATAGAAATAATACAATTTTTATATAAGAAGAGATTAATAACAATACATTTCCAATGCACACATATAAATTATCAGCAAAGGGCCCAATAGGAGTCCTGGTAGAATTGTGCACATATACCTGGGTATACAGTATATAGTTATTAGGAGATACTTCCAGATAAATGTTTCAGCAAAGTCCAGTTGCTGAGGTCCCTGAAGATGATTGTGATGCTGTATCCATCTTTGTGTCAGGGATCTTAGGACAAGATCAGTGGTGATGGGAAGATCGTCCAATCACTGTCCAACCAGCCTGGAATGGAGCTTCTCACCAGCAGGAACTGTGGTGTGTCACTGGAACTCAGAGTCAGCCTATCAACTCTGCAATTTAGTCCTTCTCTAATAGTTTCTAGTCTGACATGGAACTTGATCTCTAACTTCCAGGAGTGGCCATCGGATGCCTAAGAGAATTCCTGCAAGGAGAATCACGATTGGGAACGCGCATGCACGAAAGAGATCCCGCAGAAGAATTGCCGGTTGTGCGCAGGCACGCAGGAATGCGAGATCGCACACATGCTTGCACACACACGGAAAAGATTGGCGCCAGACGGGCTATTTAAGGTGCGCCTCTTCCCAGATTCAGTGCTGACTGGGCTTCAGCTCCCCCCTGTGTCCTGCTTGTGCGATTCCTTTGGTGCTAACCCGGCTTGTTCCTGACCCGACTCTGAGTACTCTCCTGCCCCCCGGTTCCTGACTTCGGCTCTGATCCTGACTTTGGCATTTCCTCCTGATCCTGTACCGCGCTGCCCGACTGTTATGACCCTGGCTATCCTACGACTCCGCTCCTGTCCTGTGTCCTGGCTACAAACCTGGCTCTGCTGTGCATCTGGCAATCCACGGTACCTACCTGGCCTATTGCTACAGTACCCAAATCAGAGGATATCCTGCCTACCAAGGTCATCATCTGCAAGAGCCGCAAGCAAACCTCTGGCGCTCTTGTCCCCCTGGTCCCTAGACTCCCTCTGTTCCAACCTCAGTGGGGTCAGGGCTAGTGACACAAGTGAGGCCGACCTCGTCAATTCAGTCTCCCATCAGGTCCGTGACAACCTGTCTCTAGCCTAAATTGGTTATGGAGCCCTAAGCTAAAACTAGCTCTAGAATCCCACACCAGAAAGGACAGGGTTACCTAGACCAGAGCTGCATATAAACTCTTGCAATAAACACGTTATAATGCCTATGAAATGTGTTGGCCTTGGACCCTTTGTTTCTTGGGTAATTTTTTCAATAAAGCATTGTTGTGCAAATGCCAGAAACATGAGAGGTGACTTGATGTGTTTTCTTTAGCCAAAGGAACAGAGTCACAAGATATTCTGCTGAGAGCGAGATAAAACCATGTTTATGGAATGAACCGTGTTTATGACTTCTATTGAGTTCACATTAGGAGATAAAAACCTGTTTAAGGACATCTAAGTTAAGGCGAAGGTCCGGGTATGACCACTGGAAGCTCCCCTAGTGGCCAGAGGATGCTGTGACGCTGGGATTTTTGCCAAGGTTATATGGGCTCATCGACTGGTCGCGCCTATGGCTTCTCCGTGACCCCCTGGGCAGTATGGTTCCGATGGGATTTGTTCCTCCCAGCTTCCACATAGCTTCAGTAATGTATTCATTCTATGCTGTGACGCTGTCAAATGATGTGTTTATTTCATGCTGTAATGCTCACGTTACTATTGGTGTGTGTTATTATGCAGATTGTGATGAATATAAGATACAGGTGAAACTCAAAAAATTAGAATATGGTGCAAAAGTTCATTTATTTCAGTGCAGCAACTTAAAAGGTGAAACTAATATATGAGACTCATTACATGCAAAGTAAGATAGTTCAAACCGTGATTTGTCATCATTGTGATGATTATGGCTTACAGCTCATGAAAACCCCAAATCCACAGTCTCAGAAAATGAGAATATTCCATGCAATCAATAAAACACGGATTGTACATAGAACAATATCGGACCTCTGAAAAGCAGAAGCTGCATATGTACTCAGTACTTGGTTTGGGCCCCTTTTGCAGCAATTACTGCCTCAATGCGGTGTGGCATGGAAGCTATCAGCCTGTGGCACTGCTGAGGTGTTATGGAAGACCAGGATGCTTCAATAGCGGCCTTCAGCTCTTCTTCATTGTTCGGTCTCATGTCTCTCATCTTTCTCTTGGCAATGCCCCATAGATTCTCTATGGGGTTCAGGTCAGGCGAGTTTGCTGGCCAATTAAGCACAGTAATCCCACGGTCATTGAACCAGGTTTTGGTGCTTTTGGCAGTGTGGGTGGAGCCAAGTCCTGCTGGAAAATGAAGTCAGCATCCCCATAAAGCTCGTCTGTGGAAGGAAGCATGAAGTGCTCCAAAATCTCCTGGTAGACGGCTGCATTGACCCTGGACTTAACGAAGCACAGTGGACCAACACCAGCAGATGACATGGCTCCCCAAATCAACACAGACTGTGGAAACTTCACACTGGACTTCAAGCATCTTGTAGTGTGTGCCTCTCCATTCTTCCTCCATACTCGGGGTCCTTGTGCCTCTCCATTCTTCCTCCATACTCGGGGTCCTTGTGCCTCTCCATTCTTCCTCCATACTCGGGGTCCTTGGGCCTCTCCATTCTTCCTCCATACTCGGGGTCCTTGTGCCTCTCCATTCTTCCTCCATACTCGGGGTCCTTGGGCCTCTCCATTCTTCCTCCATACTCGGGGTCCTTGGGCCTCTCCATTCTTCCTCCATACTCGGGGTCCTTGTGCCTCTCCATTCTTCCTCCATACTCGGGGTCCTTGGGCCTCTCCATTCTTCCTCCATACTCGGGGTCCTTGGGCCTCTCCATTCTTCCTCCATACTCTGGGTCCTTGGGCCTCTCCATTCCTCCTCCATACGCTGGGTCCTTGGGCCTCTCCATTCTTCCTCCATACTCGGGGTCCTTGTGCCTCTCCATTCTTCCTCCATATTCGAGGTCCTTGTGCCTCTCCATTCTTCCTCCATACTCCGGGTCTTTGTGCCTCTCCATTCTTCCTCCATACTCGGGATCCTTGGGCCTCTCCATTCTTCCTCCATACTCGGGGTCCTTGTGCCTCTCCATTCTTCCTCCATACTCCACGTCTTTGTGCCTCTCCATTCTTCCTCCATACTCGGGGTCCTTGTGCCTCTCCATTCTTCCTCCGTACTCGGGGTCCTTGGTTTTCAAATGAGATGCAAAAGTTGCTCTCATCAGAAAAGAGGACTTTGGACCACTGAGCAACAGACCAGGTCTGTTTTTCTTTAGCCCAGGTAAGACGCTTCTGACGTTGTTTGTTGTTCAGGAGCGGCTTGACAAGAGGAATACGACATTTGAAGCCCATGTCCAGGATCCGTCTGTGTGTGGTGGCTCTTGATGCACTGACTCCAGCCTCAGTCCACTCCTTGTGAAAGTCCCCAACACTATTGAATGGCCTTTTCCTGACAATCCTCTCCAGGCTGCGGTCATCCCTGCTGCTTGTGCACCTTTTTTCTTCCACACTTTTCCCTTCCACATAACTTTCTAGTAATGTGCTTTGATACAGCACTTTGGGAACATCCAACTTTTTTTGCAATTAACTTTTGAGGCTTTCCCTCCTTATGGAGGGTGTCAGTGATGGTGTCAGGTCAGCAGTCTTTCCCATGACTGTGATTCCTACTGAACCAGACTGAGAGACCATTTAAAGGATCAGGAACCCTTTGCAGGTGTTATGGCTTAATTAATGCCTCTTCCACTCCTTCTCATTTTCCTCTCCTCCGTTCCCAAAATCCATTCACTATATCCCTCTGCTCCTTCCAAACATTTGTATATTGTGTCCTCACTGCTTCCTTCACCCCTCTATGGCACCCACCACCTCCTCCTATTACTCCACTCTCACACTGACCCAAACACCTCCACTAGTAGTTTCTCACTCTCCTGCACATCCCGCTCCCATGCCACCTTTCTCACCCTTCTCCTCCTCCTAGCCGCGGGGGACATCTCCCCAAATCCTGGCCCTCCACCACCTCCCTCACCCGCACAACACCCTCCTGCCTCCACGTCCTGCCGCAACCCCCGCAACTTAGTATCTGTCCCCCTGCTCCCTAAAATCTCCCCCCCGTTTTCATGTGCACTCCTGAACGCCCGATCGGTGTGCAACAAGCTTACCGCCATCCACGACCTCTTTGTTTCCCGCTTCCTCAACCTCCTAGCGATCACGGAAACCTGGATCCAGCCCACTGACTCTACCTCCCCTGCTGCACTCTCCTATGGAGGTCTTACCTGGACCCACTCACCCAGACCTGACGGTCGTAAAGGTGGTGGGGTTGGTCTGCTCCTGTCACCGCAGAGCACCTTCCGAGTCCTCCCAAACCCCCCCTCCCTATCCTTCTCCGCCTTCGAGGCCCACTGCGTCCGACTATTCTCCCCAACCCCCTGAAGATTGCTGTGATATACCGGCCTCCTGGATCCATACCCCGCTTCCTGGATGACCTTTCCTCCTGGCTACCCTTCTTCCTCTCCTCTGAGATACCCACCATCATCCTTCAACATCCCTGTCAACCTCAACAACCCGGACACAGCCTGTCTCCTCCACTTAACCTCCTCCTTTGCACTTGCACAGTGCATACAATCCACCACCCACTCCAACGGTAATATCCTTGATCTTGTCTTCTCCAACCGCTGCTCTCCCCACAACCTCACTAACACCCCCTTCCCTCTCTCTGACCACAACCTTATTACCTTCTCTATCTCCTCGTCCTCCAACGCCTACCCCTCCAAATGTCACACTACTACCAGCCGTAACCTCCGCAACCTGAACCCTGCCGCCCTCCACTCTGCAGCTGATCAACTCCATGACAGCATCCTCCCCCTGTCCTGCCCCGACTTGGCCATGACTGCCTACAACAACGCGCTGTCAACAGCCCTTGACTCACTAGCGCCTTTAACCACACGCAACATAAGACCCAGACCGCTCCAGCCCTGGCAGACTGATCACACCAAAACCCTCAAATGACAGAGTCGTGCCCTGGAGCGACTATGGCGCAAAACCAAATCCCAAAAAGCCTTCACCTGCTACAAATCTGCCTTCCACACCTACACCTCCTCCCTCCATGCAGCCAAACAAGTCTACTTCCTGACCCTCATCAAGGCCCTCTCCTCCAATCCTCGCCGACTCTTCTCCATCTTCAACTCTCTACTCTCACCACCCCCACCTCCACCCAGCACCTCACTTACCGCCCTTGAGATTGCCAATCACTTCAAAAACAAGATTGACACAATTCGCAAGGACATTGCCGCAACTCACACGCCCTCTCAACCCGTCCCCTCTCACACAGCTACCCCCTCATCCCTCCTCCCCCTCGACATAACCCGCAGGGACTTCGTCGCTGCTCAAACTCCCTCCAACCCCCTTGCCCCTCACTCAGCTACCCCCTCTACACCCCTGTCCCACAGCCCCACCACTGCTCTGACCTCCTCTCCCACCCCACCCTACATTCCTCATACTGAAGCTCCCCCAACACTCCACACCTTTGACCTTACCACCATCGAGGAAGTCTCCAAGATCCTCTCTGATGCCCGCCTCACCACCTGCCCCCTCGACCCTATCCCCTCACAACTCCTACGACCTCCCTCCCCCTCCATCCTACGCTCCCTCACCCACATCTTCAATCTCTCCCTCTCCTCAGGCACTTTCCCCTCCCCTCTGAAACATGCACACATCACCCCCATACTTAAAAAGCCCTCCCTGGACCCCAATGACCCGAACAACCTCAGACCCATCTCCCTGCTCCCCTTTACATCTAAACTCCTCGAGCGCCTCGTCTACACCTGCCTATGCTCTCACCTCAATGACAACAACCTCCTCGATCCCCTACAGTCTGGCTTCTGTCCCCTACACTCCACCGAAACCGCCTTACTCAAACTCTCCAACGACCTGCTAACCGCCAAAGCTAATGGCCACTATTCAGTGCTCCTACTCCTTGACCTCTCTGCGGCCTTCGACACAGTCGACCACCCCCTCCTCCTCAAAAAACTACACTCCCTCGGCCTCAGAGATTCTGCTCTCTCCTGGCTCTCATCCTACCTGTCACAACGCTCTTTCAGCATTACCTATAATGCTACCACCTCCCCCTCTCTGTTGGGGTCCCTCAAGGCTTCGTCCTCGGGCCCCTTCTCTTCTCCATCTACACCTCCTCCCTTGGCCAACTCATACACTCTCACGGCTTCAACTACCACCTCTCTGCCGACGACACACAAATCTATCTCTCAACCCCCCACCTCACCCCCTCGGTCTCTGCCCGAATCACACACCTACTGAGCGACATATCAGACTGGATGTCGCTCCACTTCCTTAAACTGAACCTCTCCAAAACGGAGTTTCCTGTCTTCCCCCCAGCCTGGACCCCACCCCCCATTGACTTCTTCATCACATCCAACAACGCCACCATCAAACCCGCCCCGCAGGCCAGAGTACTTGGTGTCATTCTGGATTCCAACCTATCCTTCCAGCCCCAAGTCCAATCTTTAACAAACTCATGCAGACTCCACCTCCGCAACATCGCCAAAATCCGCACGTTCCTAACCCCAGAAACCACTAAACAGCTCATCCACTCCCTCATCATATCACGACTCGACTACTGCAACTCCCTCCTCACTGGCCTGCCTCGCCGCTGGCTATCCCCGCTTCAGTCGATCCTGAATACGGCTGCCAGACTCATTCACCTTTCCAACCGCTCCGTTTCCGCCACCCCCCTCTGCCAATCCCTCCACTGGCCTCCATTCAGTGTCCTCCACCCCCCTCTGCCAATCCCTCCACTGGCTTCCGATTGCACAACGGATCAAATTCAAAATCCTAACACTGACGTACAAAGCCGTCCACCATACTGCCCCGAACTACATCACCGACCTAATATCCAAGTACCACCCAACACCCACACTCCGCTCCTCACAAGACCTCCTTCTCTCTAGTTCCCTGGACTCCTCCTCCCATGCCCGGCTCCAGGACTTCTCCAGGGTGCAACCCATCCTCTGGAACTCCCTGCCCTAACCCATCAGATTATCACCTACTCTCCTCTCCTTTAGGCGCACCCTGAAAACCCATCTCTTCAGGGAAGCCTACCCCACCCCCTGCTAACCTGCTGACCTCCTCCACTCTTCCTACCACTCCATCCCCCACAGCTATCTCCTCCTGTGCCACCATCCCCTCCCTCCTAGATTGTAAGCTCCAAAGAGCAGGGCCCTCGATCCCCTCATGTTTTGCATGGTATTGGTATTGTTCTGTCACATGTTCTGTCCCCCTTTGTAATGTACAGCGCTGAGCGAACTATTGGCGCTTTATAAATACTGTATAATAATAATAATTAGCTGATTAGAGTGGGACACTTTGAGCCGAGAATATTGCACCTTTTCCCAAGATTCTCATTTTCTGAGATTGTGGATTTGGGGTTTCCATGAGCTGTAAGCCATAATCATCACAATGATGACAAATCACAGCTTGAACTATCTTGCTTTGCATGTAATGAGTCTCATATATTAGTTTCACCTTTTAAGTTGCTGCACTGAAATAAATGAACTTTTGCACCATATTCTAATTTTTTGAGTTTCACCTGTATCTTATATTCATCACAATCTACATATAACACACACCAATAGTAATGTGAGCATTACAGCATGAAATAAACACATCATTTGACAGCGTCACAGCATAGAATTAATACATTACTGAAGCTATGTGGAAGCTGGGAGGAACAAATCCCATCGGAACCATACTGCCCAGGGGGTCACGGAGAAGCCATAGTTGATGGCCAGTTGATGAGCCCATATACCCTTGGCAAAAATCCCAGTGTCAGAGCATCCTCTGGCCACTAGGGGAGCTTCCACTGGTCATACCCGGACCTTCGCCTTATAAACCCTTTTTCTGGAAGCGGTCCAATAGTGGGCGGTGCCACAGCCACTACGGGAGGGGCTAGCAGAAGGGTTCCGCTAGGATAACAGTCATGTTCAACCACCATATTGGTTATCTGAAAAGCCACACTTTTGCTTCTTATCTACCCCAAAACCTCTTTTCATCTCCCCCAGACTTAAGGATTTCTAACTTAGATGTCCTTAACTAGTTGCTGACCGCAGATAGCCGAATGACGGCTTCACTGCGGCCGGCCAGTTCTGGGTGGACGTCATATGACGTCCCCCCAGAACGCGCTCTCCTGCGCGCCCCAGGGGGCGCGCACCCGGCGATCTCCGTGATCGCTGTGTCCTACGGACACAGCTGATCACGAGATGTGGTAAAAGGCCAATCATACCGGCCTTTTACCACGTGATCAGCGGTGTCCAATGACACGCTGATCAGAGGGAAATGCAAGTGCCGGTTCTCGGCTGCACTTTCCTCACGCTGTCAGATCGTGAGGAAAGTACTGCCGAGAACCGGCAGTTGTCAGAGCGAGGATCGGCACCGATCATCAGGGCACTGATGATCAGTGCCCTGATGATCGGTGCCCAGCAGTGCCACCCGCAAGTTCCGCCCACCTGTGCCCAGCAGTGCGCCCACTAGCTCCGCCCACCTGTGCCCAGCAGTGCACCCACCTGTGCCCAGCAGTGCACCCACCTGTGCCCACCAGTGCCACCCACCTGTGCCCACCCACCTGTGCCCACCAGTGCCACCCACCTGTGCCCACCCACCAGTGCTGCCCACCAGTGCCAACCACCAGTGCAGCCCAGCAGTGCTGCCAGTCAGTGCCACCAGTCAGTGCCCAGCGGTTGTGCCAGTCAGTGCCGCCAGTCAGTGCCCAGCAGTGATGCCAGTCAGTGCCATCTATCAGTACCCATCATCAGTGTCACCTATCAGTGCCGCCTATCAGTGCTGCATATTAGTGCCGCCTATCCGTGACACCTCATTAGTGCTGCCTATCAGTGCCGCCTATCCGTGCCACCTCATTAGTACTGCCTATCAGTGCCCTTTAGTGCTGCCTATCAGTGCCCATCAGTGCTGCCTATCAGTGCCCATCAGTGCTGCCTCATCAACGCACATCAGTGAAGGAGAAAAATTACCTGTTTTAAAAATTTTATAATAGAAACAAAGAAACTTTTTTTTTTTTTTCAAATTTTTTGCACTTTTTTAATTTATAGCGCAAAAAGTAAAGCGCCCAGTGGCGATTAAATACCACCAAAAGAAAGCTCTATTTGTGAGAAAAAAATGATCAAAATTTCATATGGGTACAATGTTGCATGACCGCGCAATTGTCAAGCAAAGTGCGGCAGCGCTGAAAGCTGAAAATTGGCCTGGTAAGGAAGGGGGTATAAGTGCCTGGTAGGCAAGTGGTGAAACAGGTTTTTATCTCCTAACGTGAGGTTACTAGAAGTCATAAACGGTTCATTCCATAAACTAGGTTTTATCTCGCTCTCAGCAGAATATCTTGTGACTCTGTTCCTTTGGCTAAAGAAAACACATCAAGTCACCTCTCATGTTTCTGGCATTTGCGCAACAATGCTTTATTAAAAAAATTACCCAAGAAACAAAGGGTCCAAGGCCAACACATTTCATAGGCATTACAACGTGTTTATTGCAAGAGTTTATATGCAGCTCCGGTCTAGGTAACCCTGTCCCTTCTGGTGTGGGATTCTAGAGCTAGTTTTAGCTTAGGGCTCCATAACCAATTTAGGCTAAAGACAGGTTGTCACGGACCTGATGGGAGACTGAATTGACGAGGTCGGCCTCACTTGTGTCACTAGCCCTGACCCCGCTGAGGTTGGAACAGAGGGAGTCTAGGGACCAGGGGGACAAGAGCGCCAGAGGTTTGCTTGCGGCTCTTGCAGATGATGACCTTGGTAGGCAGGATATCCTCTGATTTGGGTACTGTAGCAATAGGCCAGGCAGGTACCGTGGATTGCCAGATGCACAGCAGAGCCAGGTTTGTAGCCAGGACCAGGGGCGGACTGACCATTTGGAAACCTGGAGTCAGTAGGGGGCCCCATGAGATGCCCCTGGTAACTTTTTCATAGGCTTTTTTGAGTTTGGGCAAGGACACAGGGGCCCCATGATCCCCTATTGCCCGGGGGCCCCATGAGTTGTCAGTCCGCCCCTGGCCAGGACACAGGACTGGAGCGGAGTCGTAGGATAGCCAGGGTCATAACAGTCGGGCAGAGCGGTACAGGATCAGGAGGAAAAGCCAAAGTCAGGATCAGAGCCGAAGTCAGGAACCGTGGGCAGGAGAGTAATCGGAGTCGGGTCAGGAACAAGCCGGGTCAGCACCAAAGGAATCGCACAAGCAGGACACAGGGGGGAGCTGAAGCCCAGTCAGCACTGAATCTGGGCAGAGGTGCACCTAAAATAGTCCGTCTGGCACCAATCTTCACCGTGCGTGTGCACGTGTGTGTGCATTTGCATGACCACGCATTCCTGCGCGCCTGCGCACAACCGGCAATTCTTCTGCGGGATCTCTTTCGCGCGCGCGCGTTCCCAATCGCGATTCTCCTTGCAGGAATTCTCTTACACAGGTTAGGCATCCGATGGCCACTCCTGGAAGTTAGAAATCAAGTTCCATGTCAAACTAGAAACTATTAGAGAAGGACTAAATTGCAGAGTTGATGGCTGACTCTGAGTTCCAGTGACACGCCACAGTTCCTGCGGGTGAGAAGCTCCATTCCAGGCTGGTTGGACAGTGATTGGACAATCTCCCCATCACCACTGATCTTGTCTTAAGGTCCCTGACATAAAGATGGATACAGCATCACAATCATCCTCAGGGACCTCAGCAACTGGACTTTGCTGAAACATTTATCTGGAAGTATCTCCTAATAACTATATACTGTATACCCAGGTATATGTGCACAATTCTACCAGGACTCCTATTGGGCCCTTTGCTGATAATATATATTTGTGCATTGTAAACATATTAGTTTCACCTTTTAAGTTGCATTACTGAAATAAATGAACTTTTGCACCATATTCTAATTTTTTGAGTTTCACCTGTATATATATATATATATACAGTTGTGTTCAAAATAATAGCAGTGTGTTGAAAAAAGTGACTAAAGCTGAAAATCCTTCTAATAGCTTTTATTTCCATCCACACAAATGCATTGGGAACACGACACATTCTATTCCAAATCAAAACATGAAGAAAAATACATCAAATTTGTGTTGTTCCTCTAAATAAATGGAAGAAAAGTGAATATTAGACGGTTCAAAAAAATCGCCGTGTTTGTATTCTTCTTTACAAACTCAAACATTCACTATAGAAACTGAGAAATGTTTGAAGATTTTGCTTTCCTTTGAATGACTTCATGAATATTTGGTTGTAGTCGCACTGTTTCTGAGAACTGCTGTACATCTGTGTTGCATGGAGTCACCCAACTTCTGGCCCCTGTGATCAGGTATTCCAGTCCAGGATGATTGGACCACATTCCACAGTTCTTCTCTATTTCTTGGTTTTGCCACAGAAACGGCATTTTTGATGTCACCCCACAAGTTTTCTATTGGATGAAGATCCGGGGATTGGGCTGGCCACTCCATAACGTCCATCTTGTTGGTCTGGAACCAAGATGTTGCACGTTTACTGGTGTGTTTGGGGTCGTTGTCTTGTTGGAACCCCCATTTCAAGGGCATTTCCTCTTCAGCATAAAGCAGCATGACCTCTTCAAGTATTCTGATGGATTCAAACTGATCCATGATCCCTGGTATGCGATAAATAGGCCCAACACCGTAGTATGAGAAACATCCCCATATCATGATGCTTGCGCCACCATGCTTCACGGTCTTCACAGTGTACTGTGGCCTGAATTCAGTGTTTGGGGGTCGTCTGACAAACTGTCTCCGCCCACTAGACCCAAAAAGAACAATCTTACTTCCATCAGTCCACAAAATGTTGCGCCATTTATCTTTAGGCCGGTCAATGTGCTCTTTGGCAGATTGTAACCTCTTCAGCACACGTCTTTTTCCCAACAGTGGGACTTTGCGGGGGCTTCTTGCAGATAGCTTGGCTTCACATCGGCGTCTTCTAATTGTAACAGTCCTCACAGGGAACGTCACACCTTCTTTCATCTTCCTGGAGCTGATTGTTGGCTGAGTCCGCCCCATTTTGGCTATTCTTCTATCCATTCCAATGGTAGTCTTTCGCTTTCTTCCACGTCTTTCAGGTTTTGGTTGCCATTTTAAAGCATTTGCGATTTTTTTAGCTGAGCAGCCGATCATTTTCTGCACTTCTTTATATGTTTTCCCCTCTCCAATCAACGTTTTAATCAAGGTACGCTGTTCTTCTGAACAATGTCTGGAAAGACCCATTTTCCTCAGAATTTCAGAGAGAAATGCACTGTAACCAGCATGTCCAACATTTGCTGCCTTCCTTCCTTAAATAAGGGCAATAATTGCCACCTGTTTATCAAAGAATGAATGACCTCACTAATAGAACTCCACACTGCTATTATTTTGAACACGCCCCTCAATGAGTGATTCAATGACACAGAATCAGCAACATGCATGTCATGACTGTTGGGTCTGTTGGATTTCACCAATGATCGGGCACTATTCCCTCCACTGATACCAATGATGGGACACTTTTCCTCCCACTGATACCAATGATGGCGCACTATTCCTCCCACTGACACCAATGATGGGGCACTATTCCTCCCACTGATACCAATGATGGGGCACTATTCCTCCCACTGACACCAATGATGGGGCACTATTCCTCCCACTGATACCAATGATGGGGCACTATTCCTCCCACTGATACCAATGATGGGGCACTATTCCTCCCACTGACACCAATGATGGGGCACTATTCCTCCCACTGATACCAATGATGGGGCACTATTCCTCCCACTGATACCAATGATGGGGCACTATTCCTTCCACTGACACCAATGATGGGGCACTATTCCTTCCACTGACACCAATGATGGGGCACTATTCCTTCCACTGATACCAATGATGGGGCACTATTCCTCCCACTGATACCAATGATGGAGCACTATTCCTCCCACTGATACCAATGATGGGGCACTATTCCTCCCACTGACACCAATGATGGGGTACTATTCCTCCCACTGACACCAATGATGGGGCACTATTCCTCCCACTGACACCAATGATGGGGCACTATTCCTCCCACTGATACCAATGATGGGGCACTATTCCTCCCACTGACACCAATGATGGGGCACTATTCCTCCCACTGATACCAATCATTGAACACTATTCCTCCCACTGATACCAATGATGGGGCACTATTCCTCCCACTGATACCAATCATTGAACACTATTCCTCCCACTGATACCAATGATGGGGCACTATTCCTCCCACTGATACCAATGATAGGGCACTATTCCTCCCACTGATACCAATGATAGGGCACTATTCCTCCCACTGACACCAATGATGGGGCACTATTCCTCCCACTGACACCAATGATGGGGCACTATTCCTCCCACTGACACCAATGATGGGGCACTACTCCTCCCACTGACACCAATGATGGGGCACTATTCCTCCCACTGATACCAATGATGGAACACTATTCCTCCCACTGATACCAATGATGGGGCACTATTCCTCCCACTGACACCAATGATGGGGCACTATTCCTCCCACTGATACCAATGACAGGTCACTATTCCTCCCACTGATACCAATGATGGGGCACTACTCCTCCTGCTGACCATCAACATTGCGGCCATGTTTCTTCTCACTGATGCTGAGGCAAGAACATTTTCTATCCACGCTGGCCCTAATCCCGCCCTCCTAAAGTCTAAAGGACAGTATACTGGCCCTTTGTTTGAAATGTTTGGTAACCTCTGGTGCAGCTAATTGTACACATATTAGAAATATGTTTTACTCATTATGATAGAGATTCTGGATTTTAGTGATTTGGTGTGTGGCACTCCTATTTGGGCATATTTAAAGTCCCGTGATTATTGTTCGCTCTCTACCCTGAGAGTTTTCTATGGGGATGGAGGGATTCTTCCTTTTTTTCGTAGTCTTTTTCAATTCTACCCCAAGGATGGGCACCCCTACTACTGGGCACACCAAAGTACACAACTATCTGTGAGAGGACTGTTGATTGACAGATTAAATGAGAATTGAGGATCATAATGGGGGAGTTGTAACTTAACGAACTGTTGGAAAACTGTGCTAAAAAAAATGGAGTTGGTCCAAGCCTATGGCTGCTTCTTGTGTATAAAGTGGAACCTCAGTAGCCTGGCTGTTGTGAAGTGAGGCAGCACACCTTAAGCCATGCTAGATATTGAATCCCAACATGGAGAAGAAGAACCCTGGTGTACCCAACTGTTTGCAGACCTGGTAAAGGCTAGGAGATAGTGGTGGATAGGTGAATGAGAAGCCTGTCCTGTGACCACCTACAAGGAACTGGACCTGGTGCAGTGAGTGTCCCCAGTCAGAGTGGCTGAATTGCCAAGGAGGACAAGGAGTGTGGTGATTGTATGCCTTGGGTCAGCCTTTCTCAACCTCTTCAACACAGAGGAACCCTTGAAATAACTTTCTGTTGTCAGGGAACCCCTGCTAATATCTACAACTCATGGTACATTAGTGTGATGGTCAGTGGGAAGAACGCTCCTCACACTTGTGGTCACTGGGAAGAATGCTCCTCACACTTGTGGTCATTGGGAAGAACGCTCCTCACACTTGTGGTCATTGGGAAGAACGCTCCTCACACTTGTGGTCATTGGGAAGAACGCTCCTCACACTTGTGGTCATTGGGAAGAACGCTCCTCACACTTGTGGTCATTGGGAAGAATGCTCCTCACACTTGTGGTCATTGGGAAGAACGCTCCTCACACTTGTGGTCATTGGGAAGAACGCTCCTCACACTTGTGGTCATTGGGAAGAACGCTCCTCACACTTGTGGTCATTGGGAAGAACGCTCCTCACACTTGTGGTCATTGGGAAGAACGCTCCTCACACTTGTGGTCATTGGGAAGAACGCTCCTCACACTTGTGGTCATTGGGAAGAACGCTCCTCACACTTGTGGTCATTGGGAAGAACGCTCCTCACACTTGTGGTCATTGGGAAGAACGCTCCTCACACTTGTGGTCATTGGGAAGAACGCTCCTCACACTTGTGGTCATTGGGAAGAACGCTCCTCACACTTGTGGTCATTGGGAAGAACGCTCCTCACACTTGTGGTCATTGGGAAGAACGCTCCTCACACTTGTGGTCATTGGGAAGAACGCTCCTCACACTTGTGGTCATTGGGAAGAATTATCCCCTTACAGATAGCTAAAAGGATCAATGGTGTCAGTGGAAACTTATCTTCGAGACATAAATAGTTCATTTCTCAAGGAACCCCTAGTAACCTTTGGAGGAACCTTAGGGTTCCATGGAACACTGGTTGAGAAACCCTGCACTCCTTGTTTCAGACACACCATACAATTAGGCGAATGAGAAAGGTGAACTACTAGCGGGCTATGGCCTGTGTTAGGCCTGAGTGAGCCCTGTAATAGAGGGTGGAGGACATACGGGTGACTCAATCATGGTCCTGGGACCTGCTCACACTCAAGTCAAGAAAAGCAGCAGGAAAACATCTCTCCTCCCTAATGCCTTGTGGGATCTACAGTTTATTTTTGCTCAGTTCATAAAGCAGTAGAGTCCCGTCAGAACTATACCTCCCATAATCCGGGCAGTCCACGTCCTGTGCACCTTCCTATTTGGTAGAGGGCAGGCCCAGCACTGGCTGTACGAAGCTCTACTATAAGAGTCCCCTACTGTAGCTGTGACTGTGTAAGAGTCCCCTCTGCTGCCAGACACCTCTTCAACCCCGTTCACACCTTAGCATATCCAAATCACAGTACTTTTTTTTAGCACTGATCACTGTATTGGTGTCACTGGGGATATCATTGACACCAAGTCAGTTCCCCCCCCCCCCCCCAGTGTCAGAATGTCCGCCACAGTCCCGCTATAAGTCGCTGATCGCCGCCATTACTAGTAAAAATAAAAAAAACATTCCAGTATCTATACCGCCATTTGTAAACGCTATAACTTTCACGTAAACCAATTAATTTACACGTGTTGGGATTTTTTTTTTAGCGAAGACACGGAGCGAGAGACATTGTGGCCTAAATTTATGACGAAATTTGATTTTTTTTTTTTTTTTTTTTTACTGGACATGTTTTATAACAAAAAAGTAAAAAATGTTTTTTCTCAAAATTATCGGTCTTTTTTTTATAGCTCAAAAAATTTAAAAACGCACAGGCGATCAAATACCACCAAAAGGAAGTTCTATTAGTGGGAAAAAAAGGACGTAAATTTCATTTGGGTGCGGCGTTGCATGACCGCGCAATTGTCAGTTAAAGTAACTCAGCGCTGTGACGCAAAAATGTCCTGGTCAGGAAGGGGGGGGGGGCAATCCTCAGGAGGGCAAGTACCGTATTTTGTCACCGTTCTGCCGGCATGCGCAATTTTAAAGCGTGACGTGTCTGGTATCTATTTACTCGGCGATTATATTTTACTCGGCTTAACATCATTGTTTATATTATATTTTGCCAAAAAAAACGGTTATTATTTTGTGTTTCTGTTCAACTAAAATTTTATTTTTTCCTTGTTTGAAAAATAACTGCGTAAATATGGCATGACGTAAACAATTGAAACAAATATAGTTTCGTTCTCTGGGGCCTCTGCTTAAAATTATAGATGTAATGTTGGGGGGAGGGGGGTCTATGTAATTTTGTAGCAAAAAAAAAAAAAATGCTGATTTTGAAATGTCAGAATTGGCCCCGGGGCCAAAGGGTTTCGGCTACAAGCTCTGCACTGTGAGAGTGAGGGGTGGAGACATTGGTCACAGACAGGACCTGCAGGACAGGTGTGTCATGTGTGACGACAAGGCGGAGGATGAAATTCCAAGGAATGTTTACACAATTGATCCAGAAGTAGCCGGCTGGATCCAGGTAATTCCCCACTGAAGCTGATCAATTATTAAACCCCCCCCCACCCGAGGGACGCTACCAGTGTGACTGGTGATGGACGTCAGATCTTGACCAGCCAGTTGGGTGTCCACCTCATCCCTTTAAAACCGAACGCATATGAATGACACAGGTTCTGAGGCTGATTAGGGGGGTAAGTAAATTTACTTCATGACTTATCTGCAACAAATCAGCCCCGGAACCCGTGTCATTCATATGCGTTCGGATTTAAAGGGATGAGGTGGCCACCCTACCCGCCGGTATGAAGATTTGTACTCTACTATGGAGGTTCTGTCACACTTTGTGTGGCTGCTGATGGAGGAATATATTTTTGGTCCATCATATCTGTGTTGATTCCTGACCTAGGAGAACTTTACGTATGAGGCACTATTTCTCCCACTGACACCAATGATGGGGCACAATTCATCCCACTGACACCAATGATGGGGCACTATTCCTCCCACTGACACCAATGATGGGGCACTATTCCTCCCACTGACACCAATGATGGGGCACTATTCCTCCCACTGACACCAATGATGGGGCGCTATTCCTCCCACTGACACCAATGATGGGGCACTATTCCTCCCACTGATACCAATGATGGGGCACTATTCCTCCCACTGACACCAATGATGGGGCACTATTCCTCCCACTAACACCAATGATGCGGCACTATTCCTCCCACTGATACCAATGATGGGGCACTATTCCTCCCACTGATACCAATGATGGGGCACTATTCCTCCCACTGACACCAATGATGGGGCACTATTCCTCCCACTGATACCAATGATGGGGCACTATTCCTCCCACTGATACCAATGATGGGGCGCTATTCCTCCCACTGACACCAATGATGGGGCACTATTCCTCCCACTGACACCAATGATGGGGCGCTATTCCTCCCACTGACACCAATGATGGGGCACTATTCCTCCCACTGACGCCAATGATGGGGCATCATTCCTCCCACTGACACCAATGAAGGGGCACTATTCCTCCCACTGATACCAATGATGGGGTACTATTCCTCCCACTGACACCAATGATGGGACACTATTCCTCCCACTGACACCAATGATGGGGCACTATTCCTCCCACTGACACCAGTGATGGGGCACTATTCCTCCCACTGACACCAATGATGGGGCACTATTCCTCCCACTGATACCAATGATGGGGCACTATTCCTCCCACTGACACCAATGATGAGGCACTATTCCTCCCACTGACACCAATGATGGGACACTATTCCTCCCCCTGACACCAATGATGGGGCACTATTCCTCCCACTGACACCAATGATGGGGCACTATTCCTCCCACTGACACCAATGATGGGGCACTATTCCTCCCACTGACAACAATGATTGGGCACTATTCCTCCCCCTGACACCAATGATGGGGCACTATTCCTCCCACTGACACCACTGATGGAGCACTATTCCTCCCACTGATACCAATGATGGGGCACTATTCCTCCCACTGACACCAATGATGGGGCACTATTCCTCCCACTGACACCAATGATGGGGCACTATTCCTCCCACTGACACCAATGATGGGGCACTATTCCTCCCACTGATACCAATGATGGGGCACTATTCTTCCCACTGACACCAATGATGGGGCACCATTCCTCCCACTGACAACAATGATTGGGCACTATTCCTCCCCCTGACACCAATGATGGGGCACTATTCCTCCCACTGACACCACTGATGGAGCACTATTCCTCCCACTGATACCAATGATGGGGCACTATTCCTCCCACTGACACCAATGATGGGGCACTATTCCTCCCACTGACACCAATGATGGGGCACTATTCATCCTACTGATACCAATGATGGGACACTATTCCTCCCACTGACACCAATGATGGGGCACCATTCCTCCCACTGATAACAATGATGGGGCACTATTCTTCCTACTGACACCAATAATGGGGGACTATCACTCCTCCTAATACCAGTGATGGTGCATTGTTTACTTCCACTGATGCCACTTTCTTCTCCCTTTGGTCACAGTTTGGACCCCCTAAAGTTTGAAGGACAGTAAAGCAGCCCTTTGTTTGGAGATTTTTCAGCCCCCTGACCTACATGTAGGCTGTGATTGGATACATGGCTCTGCGATTCTACATTCCTGGCAGTGGATGTCCAATGTGTCTCTGGGGACTCTGTTACCTACAGGAAATCTCTGACCCCAATGCCGTCCCTGGAGGGAGAGTATGGCGATGGCGCCGCACTCCCCTGATACTGACGTATACACTCCGGCCACATTCTGCCCATTTCTTCTCATAGCCTTTACAGACGCGCTCATTTGACTTGCTGTCTTGTTTTTATCACCCCTAAAATATCCCCGACGGAGTGTTATAGGAGTGGTGAGGATGGCGATGACATCATGGCGATCTTCTATAGATGTCATTGGAGGGTAAAACATTAAAAAAGCCCATATTGGGAACACGGTCCCAAAGGGGAAGACGTCGTAGAATGCACAACGGCTAAATGGTTAGCACTTCGCCTGGCAGTACTCGGGTCGTTGGTTCAAATCCCAACCATGGCACCACCTGCCTGGAGTTTGCATGTTCTCCCTGTGCCTGCGTGGGTTTCCTCCGGGTACTCCAGTTCCCTCACATGCTCCAAAGACATGCTGGTAGGTGAATTGGCTCCTGTCTAAATTTTCCCTAGTATGTGTATGTATGGATGTGAGTTAGGGAGCTTAGATTGTACGGTCCTCGGGGGCGGGGACTGATGTGAATGTACAATATATATGTAAAGTGCTGAGTAAATTGGTGGCGCTATATAAGTACCTGAAATAAATATACTGACAGTCTATGTGAACCCAATCGTTCTGTGTGTCCAATCTAAGCATTGATAGTGATCTCTGTGACTTACAGTTGTGATGAGATAGCGATAACTCCAACCTCAGTTGGATACCACAGGCAGTGACTCAATGAGAATGACATCTTGTAGATCTTGTGAAGTTTATTCCATAAACTGAGAGAATCTTACAACAATGAACATTCGATAGGTCGAAGGAACATGCTCTGTCTTGCTCCATGTCATGAGGCTTGCTGCAATGCATCTCTGGGAAAAGGGGGAGGGGCTATCCATACATTAGCTAAACCAAAGGAAAGGGAGGAGCAGAAACAAAATATAGAAAACATTTAAAGGCATATGACAGTCATGTGACACAGGACACCAATCGTTCCATCATCGTCTTATTTCAAGAGTAATTATTACGTTTCTTTTTTTTTTTTTTCAAAATCTGCAGCTTTCATTAAAATAATCCTTGCTGATCCTGCCATGAAGGTCGGCTTCCTGTTAGGGGGTGACAACGTTCTGTTCCTGCCTCCTCATTCTTCTCCTGAGTTGTCATACAGGCTGCTGATGAAGGCTACAGGTTTCCACGTAGATTGTGCAGGCATGGTCCACTCCTGTCTGTTGTCTCCACCATGACACCCTGAGAAATGCCATGCAGCCCTAGGGAGATCTCCCCATTGTGGGAGGGGCAGAGAAACAAACTACTGCAGGGAAATCTCCCCATTGTGGGAGGGGCAGAGACACAAACTACTGCAGGGAAATCTCCCCATTGTGGGAGGGGCAGAGACACAAACTACAGGGGAAATCTCCCCATTGTGGGAGGGGCAGAGACACAAACTACAGGGGAAATCTCCCCATTGTGGGAGGGGCAGAGGAACAAACTACTGCAGGGAAATCTCCCCATTGTGGGAGGGGCAGAGACACAAACTACTTCGGGAAATCTCCCCATTGTGGGAGGGGCAGAGACACAAACTACTGCAGGGAAATCTCCCCATTGTGGGAGGGGCAGAGACACAAACTACTGCAGGGAACTCTCCCCATTGTGGGAGGGGCAGAGACACAAACTACTGCAGGGAAATCTCCCCATTGTGGGAGGGGCAGAGACACAAACTACTGCTGGGAAATCTCCCCATTGTGGGAGGGGCAGAGACACAACCTACAGGGGAAATCTCCCCATTGTGGGAGGGGCAGAGACACAAACTACTGCGGGAAATCTCCCCATTGTGGGAGGGGCAGAGACACAACCTACAGGGGAAATCTCCCCATTGTGGGAGGGGCAGAGACACAAACTACTGCGGGAAATCTCCCCATTGTGGGAGGGGCAGAGACACAAACTACTGCTGGGAAATCTTCCCAGTGAGGGAGGGGCAGAGACATAAACTACTGCAGGGAAATCTCCCCATTGTGGGAGGGGCAGAGACACAACCCCCGGGGGGAATCTCCCCATTGTGGGAGAGGCAGAGACACAACCTACAGGGGGAATCTCCCCATTGTGGGAGGGGCAGAGACACAACCTACTGCAGGGAAATCTCTGCCCCTCCCACAATGGGGAGATTCCCCCTGTAGGTTGTGTCTCTGCCCCTCCCACAATGGGGAGATCAGGTCAGGCAGTGGGCGTGGCCATGAACTCATCAATAAGCACACAAGTATCATGTTATGTGTGCCTGCAGTTTCATTTTGTACGATAAGCTGAAGCGGCCCGAGTTCAGAGAAATGGCTGACAAGTCCCAGCATGCAGCACCAATATCATTTCACTCCACCTTTAATTATTACAAAACCACCTTTCAGCTTAACGTGTCACTAAACCCCCAACAGTCCAATCAGTCTGTAGATACAGTAAAGCATGCTGGTTATACTCACTGTGGGACCTAAGGGGTTAATCCTGTGCATTGTGTAAAAACACTGTTTGATCCTGTCTTCTCTGATCCTCCCCTTCTTCTACTGTACCCAATCCATCTGCTGATAGTACAGAGCTATAGAAGTTACTCTGCACATGCTCAGTTTGGTGTGTGGTTTTTTTTTCAGGGAGATTGCATGTGATCAGCACTGTCCAGAAAGAGGTCAGGGGTTCTGCATCCTCCTAGAGCAGAAAGAAAACTCCTCCAACAAGCGTTAACCAGTACTCTGCTGATGAGAAAAGATATTTAGCAGTTTATATTTACTAAAATAATTGCTTTTCCATGTTGTGAGTACTGTGGGAGAGCGGATATAGTGAATGCGGGGTCCGGGGAGAGAGCGGATATAGTGAATGCGGGGTCCGGGGAGAGTGGATATAGTGAATGGGGGGTCCGGGGAGAGCGGATATAGTGAATGCGGGGTCCGGGGAGAGCGGATATAGTGAATGCAGGGTCCGGAGAGAGCGGATATAGTGAATGCGGGGTCCGGGGAGAGCGGATATAGTGAATGCGGGGTCCGGGGAGAGCAGATATAGTGAATGCGGAGTCCGGGGAGAGCGGATATAGTGAATGCGGGGTCCGGGGAGACCAGATATAGTGAATGCGGGGTCCGGGGAGAGCGGATATAGTGAATGCAGGGTCCGGGGGGAGCGGATATAGTGAATGCAGGGTCCAGGGCGAGCGGATATAGTGAATGCGGGGTCCGGGGAGAGCGGATATAGTGAATGCGGGGTCCGGGGAGAGCAGATATAGTGAATGCGGGGTCCGGGGAGAGCAAATATAGTGAATGCGGGGTCCGGGGAGAGCGGATATAGTGAATGCGGGGTCCGGGGAGAGCGGATATAGTGAATGCGGGGTCCGGGGAGAGCGGATATAGTGAATGCGGGGTCTGGGGAGAGCGGATATAGTGAATGCAGGGTCTGGGGAGAGCGGATATAGTGAATGCAGGGTCTGGGGAGAGCGGATATAATGAATGCAGAGCCGGGGAGAGCGGATATAGTGAATGCGGGGTCCGGGGAGAGCGGATATAGTGAATGCGGGGTCCGGGGGGAGCGGATATAGTGAATGCAGGGTCCGGGGGGAGCGGATATAATGAATGCAGGGCCGGGGAGAGCGGATATAGTGAATGCGGGGTCCAGGGAGAGCGGATATAGTGAATGCGGGGTCCGGGGGGAGCGGATATAGTGAATGCAGGGTCCGGGGGGAGCGGATATAGTGAATGCAGGGTCCGGGGGGAGCGGATATAGTGAATGCGGGGTCCGGGGAGAGCGGATATAGTGAATGCAGGGTCCGGGGGGAGCGGATATAGTGAATGCGGGGTCCGGGGAGAGCGGATATAGTGAATGCAGGGTCCGGGGAGAGCGGATATAGTGAATGCGGGGTCCGGGGAGAGCGGATATAGTGAATGCGGGGTCCGGGGAGACCAGATATAGTGAATGCAGGGTCCGGGGAGACCAGATATAGTGAATGCAGGGTCCGTGGAGACCAGATATAGTGAATGCAGGGTCCGTGGAGAGCGGATATAGTGAATGCAGGGTCCGGGGGGAGTGGATATAGTGAATGCGGGGTCCGGGGAGAGCGGATATAGTGAATGCAGGGTCCGGGGGGAGCGGATATAGTGAATGCAGGGTCCGGGGAGAGCGGATATAGTGAATGCGGGGTCCGGGGAGAGCGGATATAGTGAATGCGGGGTCCGGGGAGACCGGATATAGTGAATGCAGGGTCCGGGGGGAGCGGATATAGTGAATGCAGGGTCCGGGGGGAGCGGATATAGTGAATGCGGGGTCCGAGGAGAGCGGATATAGTGAATGCGGGGTCCGGGGAGACCGGATATAGTGAATGCAGGGTCCGGGGGGAGCGGATATAGTGAATGCAGGGTCCGGGGGGAGCGGATATAGTGAATGCAGGGTCCGGGGAGAGCGGATATAGTGAATGCAGGGTCCGGGGAGAGCGGATATAGTGAATGCGGGGTCCGGGGAGACCGGATATAGTGAATGCAGGGTCCGGGGGGAGCGGATATAGTGAATGCAGGGTCCGGGGGGAGCGGATATAGTGAATGCGGGGTCCGAGGAGAGCGGATATAGTGAATGCGGGGTCCGGGGAGAGCGGATATAGTGAATGCGGGGTCCGGGGAGAGCGGATATAGTGAATGCGGGGTCCGGGGAGAGCGGTCTGGGATTTAGTAACACTTTTAGTCAGTGACTCTGCCAGTCTGCTGCAGGCAGGAGGAAGCATTTCCTCAGTCCCTGTTCACACCTATGCAGTTTGCTTTTTGTCTATCTTGCAGTGCTTTTCGCAGTTTGTTTTGCATTTTTCTACACGTTTTTAACGCGTTTCGCATTTTGTTCAACTTTCTTTTTCTTTTGACGCAGAATTTTTTTTGTTGCTGCACAGAATCAAAATGTGAAACGCAAAAACATGGCACAAACACACTACCATACAGGGGTGGACTGACAACTCATGGGGCCCCCGGGCAATAGGGGATCATGGGGCCCCTGTATCCTTGCCCAAACTCAAAAAAGCCTATGAAAGGTACCAGGGGCATCTCATGGGGCCCCCTACTGACCCCGGGCCCTCGGGCAGTGACTGAGTTTCCAAATGGTCAGTCCGCCCCTGCTACCGTGCATTTCAGCAGCTTCTCCATTGAACTTTATTGTAGCAAAAATGCTGCTTTTCGCTTTTAAAAAAAGTCTCTGACCCTTTGCAAAAACGCAGCGGCTTAAAAAAGCATCAATGTGAACGTGCCCCATAGGAAACCATGTTAAATGGACTGTAGTGCGTTTCTGCAAAAAGCATTGAAACACATTGGTGTGAACAGAACCTCAGTCTGCTCTCCTCCATGTGATCAAACTGTAACGGTTTAGCAGGGCTGCACCAGGAGCTGATCTGTGTCAAACGTTTGTGAACGCAGCCAAGAATGAGTTACCTCTAAGCCAGCATTCCAATCCCAGGAAATCAATGGGAACCCCTGGATGATGTCTGAACAAAGATGGTTCTGTCTTCATGGAGAGAAAAAACAGATGAAGCATTGCTGGGGCGAGGAGGGGGGAGGAGGGAGGACTGTGATCTCTGTGAATGGGAATAAATATAGGGAAAGGTCACACTGACACCTTACTTATCATCCTTCGTATATAAAATAAACCAATATATACAGTGGGGCAAAAAAGTATTTAGTCCCCACCAATTGTACAAGTTCTCCCACTTACAAAGATGAGAGAGGCCTGTAACTGGCATCATAGGGAGACCTCAACAAAATGAGAAAACAAATCCAGACAATCTCATTGGCTGATCTGAAAAGAATTTATTTGCAAATTATGGTGGAAAATAAGTATTTGGTCACCTACAAACAAGCAAGATTTCTGGCTCTCACAGACCTGTACCTTCTTCTTTAAGAGGCTCCTCTGTCCTGCACTCATTACCTGTATCAATGGCACCTGTTTGAACTTGTTATCAGTATAAAAGACACCTGTCCACAACCTCAAACAGTCACACTCCAAACTCCACTATGGTGAAGACCAAAGAGCTGTCGAAGGACACCAGAAACAAAATTGTAGACCTGCACCAGGCTGGGAAGACGGAATCTGCAATAGGCAAGCAGCTTGGTGTGAACAAATCAACTGTGGGAGCAATAATTAGAAAATGGAAGACATACAAGACCACTGATAATCTCCCTCGATCTGGGGCTCCACGCAAGATCTCACCCCGTGGGGTCAAAATGATCACAAGAACGGTGAGCAAAAATCCCAGGACCACACGGGGGGACCTAGTGAATGACCTGCAGAGAGCTGGGACCAACGTAACAAAGGCTACCATCAGTAACACACTACGCCGCCAGGGACTCAGATCCTGCAGTGCCAGACGTGTCCCCCTGCTTAAGCCAGTACATGTCCGGGGCCCGTCTGAAGTTTGCTAGAGAGCATTTGGATGATCCAGAAGAGGATTGGGAGAATGTCATATGGTCAGATGAAACCAAAATAGAACTGTTTGGTAGAAACACAACTCGTCGTGTTTGGAGGAGAGAGAATGCTGAGTTGTATCCAAAGAACACCATACCTACTGTGAAGCATGGGGGTGGCAACATCATGCTTTGGGGCTGTTTCTCCGCAAAGGGACCACGACGACTGATCCATGTACAGGACAGAATGAATGGGGCCATGTATTGTGAGATTTTGAGTGCAAACCTCCTTCCATCAGCAAGGGCATTGAAGATGAAACATGGCTGGGTCTTCCAACATGACAATGATCCCAAACATACCGCCCGGGCAACGAAGGAGTGGCTTCATAAGAAGCATTTCAAGGTCCTGGAGTGGCCTAGCCAGTCTCCAGATCTCAACCCCATAGAAAACCTTTGGAGGGAGTTGAAAGTCCGTGTTGCCCAGCGACAGCCCCAAAACATCACTGCTCTAGAGGAGATCTGCATGGAGGATGGGCCAACATACCAGCAACAGTGTGTGCCAACCTTGTGAAGACTTCCAGGAAACGTCTGACCTCTGTCATTGCCAACAAAGGATATATAACAAAGTATTGAGAGGAACTTTTCATATTCACCAAATACTTATTTTCCACCATAATTTGCAAATAAATTCTTTCCAAATCAGCCAATGTGATTGTCTGGATTTGTTTTCTCATTTTGTCTCTCATAGTTGAGGTCTCCCTATGATGCCAATTACAGGCCTCTCTCATCTCTGTAAGTGGGAGAACTTGCACAATTGGTGGTGACTAAATACTTTTTTGCCCCACTGTATGATGAAAGGGCCACTATGGAGCTCGCAGGTTTCAGCATCCTGTAGAACAGGTACGAGTGTTCCTTTACACATACCATGAATATTTCACTGACTTGACGAATGCTCCATGTCATTATCTTCTATTGATTGTTGTCATCTGTTTATATTAAATAGAAGTCATTTCCAGGACAGTCCCTCCTGACTTGTATTTCTGGGTTTACTTTAAAGTCATTTCCAGTTCAACTTTTAGTCCTTTAACCCCCCTAGCGGTCTGATTATTTCTGATTTTTTGTGCTGAAAGCGGTACCATTTTTTTACATGGAAATATGTAGTTTTTTTATTGTAGGCTGTAATATTTAGGAATAACTCACTGAAATCTGTCTGAACAAGAGTCTAGTAAACATCCCGGGGAGGATAAAACTTGAAACACGAAATCATAAATTATAATTTAATAAATAATCATAAAAATAATAATATAATAATAATAAATGTAATTCAATAATATAATCAAACCAAAAACACTGAAATGTGAAATAGAGCGCCAAGTTTGCACATCGCTGAGCTCAGTCGCAGAATCGTTTTCAGTGTCTGATGAGGAATTTCCCCCACCAATCATTATCACTCAATTCTGCAAGTGGTTCTGATTTACTATCGCTGTTCTCTAGCCGGTCTAAAACCGCGTCTGACCTAAAGGGACGCTTTTTGGACGCCATGGACGTTTCTCCGTTTCCAGGCAGAAAGAACAGTAATAATGCAGGCAGGGCGCCGGACAAAGCACTCGGGACAAAATGTATGTGAAATAGTTTGATACAGGAATGTTATACTATGTAATAATCATTTTACAAAAACTGCAATGTTTTAAAAATTTCAAATTTGCCGCCCGTCTGTCCCGATGTCACAGGGACCGGAACACAGAAGCCGGATGTCGGCATCGGCCGGAGGAGATGGCCGGGGATGCTGCAGGGGGGACATCGCGGGAGCGAAGGACAAGGTAAGTGCTGCAGGGACCCCCTGAGCAACGCCGCATGGTAAGCCCGAGTGTAGCTCGGGGGGGTTACCGCTTTTGGTACTGAAAATCTACCCCGAGCTACACTCGGGAATACCGCTGGGGGGGTTAAATGTTATCAATTCTTTAGTAAAATAGAATTCTGATAAAAGTCTTGGCTCTGACGAGGAGCTCCGGTCTACGCAGGATTGTCCTTTCCGACACAGGAAAACATGGCGGCAGGGCCGGTGCTACACCATTGTGTGCCCTAGGCAAGACTATTATTAATATTTCAGGTACTTATATAGAGCCATCAATTTACACAGCACTTTACATATATTGTACATTCACATCAGTCCCTAACCCTCAAGGGGTGTACAATCTAAGGTCCCTAACCCTCAAGGGGCGTACAATCTAAGGTCCCTAACCCTCAAGGGGTGTACAATCTAAGGTCCCTAACCCTCAAGGGGCGTACAATCTAAGGTCCCTAACCCTCAAGGGGCGTACAATCTAAGGTCCCTAACCCTCAAGGGGTGTACAATCTAAGGTCCCTAACCCTCAAGGGGAGTACAATCTAAGGTCCCTAACCCTCAAGGGGCGTACAATCTATGGTCCCTCACCCTCAAGGGGCGTACAATCTAAGGTCCCTAACCCTCAAGGGGCGTACAATCTAAGGTCCCTAACCCTCAAGGGGTGTACAATCTAAGGTCCCTAACCCTCAAGGGGCGTACAATGTAAGGTCCCTAACCCTCAAGGGGTGTACAATCTAAGGTCCCTAACCCTCAAGGGGCGTACAATCTAAGGTCCCTAACCCTCAAGGGGCGTACAATCTAAGGTCCCTAACCCTCAAGGGGCGTACAATCTAAGGTCCCTAACTCACATTCATACATACACATACTAGGGACAATTTAGACAGGAGCCAATTCACCTACCAGCATGTCTTTGGAGTGTGGGAGGAAACCGGAGTACCCGGAGGAAACCCATGCAGGCACAGGGAGAACATGCAAACTCCAGGCAGGTGGTGCCATGGTTGGGATTTGAACCAATGACCCTAGTACTGCCAGGAGGGAGTGCTAACCACTTAGGCACTGTGCTGCCCTCAGCTACTTGTGCCCCCCCCAGAAAATGTTAAAAACAGTAGAAAATATTAAATGGACAGCACAGTGGCTAAGTGGTTCGCACTTCCGCCTGGCAGTACTCAGGTCGTCAGTTTGAATCCCAACCATGGCACCACCTGCCTGAAGTTTGCATGTTCTCCCTGTGCCTGTGTGGGTTTCCTCCAGGTACTCTGGTTTCCTCCCACACGCCAAAGACATGCTGGTAGGTGAATTGGCTCCTATCTAAATTGTCCCTAGTATGTGTATGTATGACTGTGAGTTAGGGACCTTAGATTGTACCCCCCTTGAGGGTTAGGGACCTTAGATTGTACCCCCCTTGAGGGTTAGGGACCTTAGATTGTACGCCCCTTGAGGGTTAGGGACCTTAGATTGTACACCCCTTGAGGGTTAGGGACCTTAGATTGTACGCTCCTCGGGGGCGGGGACTGATGTGAATGTACAATATATATGTAAAGTGCTGCGTAAATTGACAGCGATATATAAGTACCTGAAATAAATAATAAATAACAATTAAATCAACAAAACATGAAACTGCTACATTTCTTTTATTTGCGAAAATAAGTGCCACCAGCACCAAAATTAAAGACAAAATATATATTAGCCAAATATAAATTAACTGTATTAGAGGATTCCCCCCCCCCCCCCCCCCCCCCTTCCTGACAAGGCCATTTTTTGCGTTACGGCGCTGCGTTACTTTAACAATTGAGCGGTCATGCAACGCTGCACCCAAATGAAATTTGTATCCATTTTTTTCCCCACAAGCTTTCTTTCGCTGGTATTTGATCTCCAATGCGTTATAAAAAAAAACACCCACAATTTTGAAAAAAAAAAACAATATTTGTTACTTTTTGCTATTAAACATGTCCAGTAAAATACATTTACAAATAAAGTTTCATCATAAATTTAGGCCACAATGTATTCTGCTCCGCGTCTTTGCTGAAAAAGATCCCAATACATGTAAATGAATTAGTTTACGTGAAAGTTATAGCGTTTACAAATGGCGGTATAGATAATTTTTTTTTTCATACTGATAATGGCGCCAATCAGCGTCTTATAACGGGACTGCGGCAAGCATTCTGATACTGGGGGGGGGGGGGGGGGACTAATGGCCACTGATATCCCCAGTGACACCAATACAGTGATCAGTGCTAATAAAAATCCCTGACACTGTACTAATGGCACTGGGCAGGAGAGGATTCACATCTGGGGCGATCAAAGGGTTAACTGTGTGCTGTTTTACTATGTGTGTGTTTTACTAGGGAGACATGCTGCTTTGTATTGCTCTCCTATGCAGTGATTACAAACAGTGATTGATCCGGTTAGTGATGTCTGACGGCTATTATTGTGAACACAACTGTATATATATATATACAGTGGGGATGGAAAGTTTGGGCACCCCAGCTAACAATTTGTATTAATGTGCATAAAGAAGCCAAGGAAAGATGGAAAAATCTCCAAAAGGCATCAAATTACAGATTAGACATTCTTATAATATGTCAACAAAAGTTAGATTTTATTTCCATCATTTACACTTTCAAAATAACAGAAAACAAAAAAATGGCGTCTGCAAAAGTTTGGGCATCCTGCAGAGTTAATATCTTGTACTGCCCCCTTTGGCAAGTATCACAGCTTGTAAACGCTTTTTGTAGCCAGCCAAGAGTCTTTCAGTTCTTGTTTGAGGTATCTTTGCCCATTCTTCCTTACAAAAGTCTTCCAGTTCTTTGAGATTTCTGGGCTGTCTGTCACGCACGGCTCTTTTAAGGTCTATCCATAGATTTTCAATTATGTTGAGGTCAGGAGATTGTGAAGGCCATGGCAAAACCTTCAGTTTACGCCTCTTGATGTAATCCCCCGTGGATTTCGAGGTGTGTTTAGGATCATTATCCATTTGTAGAAGCCATCCTCTCTTTAACTTCAGCTTTTTCACAGATGGCATCAAGTTACTGAAAGGAATGATTTTCTTTTCCCCTCAGAGACCCCCGGTCTGTGGAGAGATTCCTGGTTTATCAGCAGAATTCTGGGAACACCCCTTGAACACGGAAATCACGACAGCTTATGTTCAGAGATGTTCAAAGTTTATTAGACATTAATAAGATTATATAGACTACAGATAATAATAAGGGAGGGGGGGAGCGAGTTTCAAAACTGTAACTTGTAACTTTCCATCATGAGCTAACTACATGAAACATGACATATACATTTCTTGGTACAAATTGTTTTGGCTAACTTTTAGAGAAAACAGACAGACAAAGACATTGTCAGGGTCGTGTTAGCTTCTGTTGATACATCCTTGAACAACCAAAAACAGTTTCATTAAACTTTTAATATCTCTACAAAAACTAACTTAATACTTAATACTTAAAATGGCGTACATAATACAAAATGGAAGTTATCTAGATCCTTTCAATCCCCTCTTAGATCATGAACATGATCTCAATTCTTTACTTCATTCATCTTTTTGTACATAGCTAGATAACCTTCATTTGTATTCTGCGGCTTAGTAGCTCTAGCAATGCAATATAATGAGCATTTAAAACATAGATATAAAAATAAAACAAAAAACAATATCATGACTATGCTTACCGCGATACCTTTCATCCATGAAAAGATGGAACCAAATCCTGATCCTAACCAATCAAAAGGAGTCCATCCATCTTTTCCTATAGCTCTAGCTTCTTCCATCAAACCATCTACCTGTTCCCTGTGTTGCTTTATTATTTCATAATAATCTGGAACAGTCATTGTGGTATTATATATCCAAGTACAACATTCAGAATCCTCTGTCATCTCACACAAACCTGTTAGAGCAGCACTCATACTTTCAATAGCTAATTCTTGCATCTCCAGCTGTTTTCTAATAGCTCTGGTCTCAGTATTTAGCAACCCTATGTCCTTAGAGTTCCTCTCCAGTATATCATCAATAATGTTTGTGTAATTATTTAGAGTTAGTTGGTGTTTTGGGTATGTACTGGCTTTTTACCTGGTGTTCCTTTTGGTCTATAGCTGCCATAATTGGCACTAATTGGGCTACATAGCACCAGCCCTGGACATTACTCGGTATCCAAGGGTAACAGATCTTACCACAACAGATATAGGTATTGTTTCCCAAGGAGATCGGCAATTTTTGTATTGCAGAATGAAATTCAGGGGTGACAACAAGTGTAAAATAAAAAAGAAGTTTTCCAAACATAGCTTTCCCCACATTATCTTGTATCCCTTCTAAACTTTCATTCAGGGTTTTACCATTTACTTGCCAGAGTTTCACAGAAGAAGTTCCATCCCTCCTTCCAGGATCAGATATGTTTAATATGGACTGAGAGCACATTCCCTTTCCCTTGTGGGAAGTATTCCCCAGTCTAAAACACCAATCGGGGAGTTGAGTGACTCCTAGAGTTGGAAAAGATATGGTGGCATTAGAAGTAATACTGGTCAAACCAATACTTACATTCCCTTTTATTAACAAAAATATTTTGACTGGAGCGGCCAGAAGAGGAATTTCATATGTGCTCGGATGTAACTTACTACATATCCAACATTTATCAGAACCTGACTTTTGAGCATAAGCATATTTAAACTGCATCATCAACATTTTTCCTGAAAAAGGATTGTTCTCTTCAAAACTTTCTTTTTGACTTTCTTTCACTTTTGGTTATCTGGGTCTCATTTAAATCTAGTCCTTGACCACAGATACCTTTTATTAGACCCAAGTCCTCAGGGTGATAAATACAGTTAGTTAGGATCCATACTGGCAGGAAAAAGAGCACAGTCAGTGTGCCCAATAGGACCCAGAGTTTCAAAGCACCATGAGGGGCAGTAAAAAATTTCATCTTCAGGGCCTTTTTCACTTACTTCACCCACTCTTCGAGGATTTTTCTCTCATACTTCACCTCCTTTTTCCATCTCATGTTTCTCAGGTGTTTGGTTCACCTTCTTCACTCGACTAGCATGGATCCAGGACTGGGAATTCTCCACCAGAACAGCCGTTCTGGTAACCGCTATCACCGTAGTAGGTAGTCCAAAGGGGTAGCCTTGCTTCTTGTCTTTAGCGAGTTGGCGGACCACTACGACATCTCCCACTTGGAAAAGGTGTGTTGGTTCCTGAAAAATAAAAGAAAAAGTGCGAGCAACATTTCTTTCAACCTTATCTAAAGTTTGAATCAATTTTCTCACATATTCTTGTTGTTCCAGGTCAAGGTCCCCTCTTTCTAACATAAGTGGCTGTCTAGCCCAAGGAGTGGGGAACGGTCTTCCCATTAATATTTCAAAAGGAGATAACCCTGTAGTCTTATTAGGTGTCATTCTTACCTCTGCTAGAATTGCAGGTAACATCTTCTTCCAGTGGGTATAGGTTCCTCCAGTGGCCTTCCTCAACTTATCCTTAATTCTCCTGTTTATCCTTTCTACTATACCCGAACTTTGAGGATGATAGGGAATATGAAACTTCCAATCTATCTTAAGAACTTTTACCAAATCTTGACATACCTTGGCCACAAAAGCTGGTCCGTTATCAGAATTTATCTGCAGCGGACATCCCCATCTAGGTATTATCTCCTGTGTGAGAATTCTGACTACAGTTTGTGCATCTTCTTTATTAGTGACAAATGCTTCCACCCATCTGCTGAACATATCCACCATTACCAACAAAAACTCTTGCCTCTGTCCTGTTTTTGGCATGTGGGTAAAATCTATTTGTAAATGGGTGAAAGGTGTAGTTGGGTACACTAGATGCTGGTGTTGTGATTTCTTTGGGTTCTGTGGATTGTTCCTTATACATGTAATGCACCTAGAGACATATTCTTTCACCAACCTAGATAAACCTGTAATGTAAAAATCCTGCAATAATGTTTCACATGTTGTTTTCCATCCTCTATGTCCCAGACCGTGGTACTGTGCAATGAACAATGGGGCACTTGACATGGGAATGCATGGTTTCCCCTCTAAGCACACTAGACCAGAAGCTGGATCTAGTTGTGCTCCAGAACCATCCCAGTCTGCTAAATCGATTTTCGTAGCAAATTTTTGTAAATCTGCATACATCTGGTTATGTGGGGTGGTTGTGATGCCTGAAGTGAGCAAAGGCATCTGCTCACTGGCCACCTTTTGTAATGCAGCTTCCTTTGCTACCTTATCTGCTAATGCATTTCCTTTGGCAATATGATCTTTGCGATTTGTATGTGCCCTGCAATGAAGAATGGCTAATGTTTTTGGTAACTGTATGGCTTTGAGTAGATCAGATATCAAAGAAGAGTGAGATATGGTTTTTCCATCAGCAGCAATGAATCCTCTTCTCTCCCAAATGACCCCAAAATCATGTACAGCACCATGGGCGTACTTGGAGTCTGTGTAAATGTTGACATCCTGTCCTGCAAATAATTGACATGCTCTTGTAAGGGCAATCAGTTCAGCTGCTTGGGCTGACTGATATGGAATTGGCTTTGCCTTGAGTATTTTGTCAGGAAGTTGCACAATGCCGTATCCTGCATGGTAAGTACTATCATTTGGCCTAGAACATGAACCATCTACAAACACATCTGGGGCCCCATCAAGAGCCACAGCTGACATGTCGGACCTAGGGGAAGTGTCTTGCTGTATGTGGGTTATACAATTGTGTTCTGGTGCCACTTCATCCTGTTCCCCCTTTAGCCCCAGTAGGGCATTCAAAATTGGAGCAGGACCTGAATTTGCTGAAGAATATTTAATAATCAAGTTGGGATCAGATAGAAGAATCACTTCATATCCGCTCAACCTTTGTGCTGACATGTGTTGAGTGTGTATGTTTTTCAGTAGTAAGGACACTTGGTGTGTGGTGTGTAGGGTAGTTTCATGTCCCAATGTGAAAGAAATAGCCCTCCCCACCAGAATTGCGCACGATGCAACAGCTCTCAGACAAGCAGGCATGCCCTGAACCTGAGTTGGCACTACTTTGGAAAAAAAAGCTACAGGGCGGAGCTTGCCTCCATGTTCCTGAGCCAGGACCCCCGCCATGGTTGTACAATTTTCCCTAGCATACAGATGAAACATTTTCTTATAGTCAGGTAGTCCAAGACCAGGGGCCGTTACCATAGCATTCTTCAGGTACACAAGGCATCAACCATTTCATTTGACCATGTGAGAATGTCAGGTGATTCTGAAAGTGTGGCAGACCTCAGAGTGTGATCATAGAATGAACAATCAGGTATCCATTGGCGGCAGTAACCAATCATACCAAGAAAAGTTAGCATGTCCTTTTTTTGTTTGTGGGCGGGGCAGACCCACGAGAGCCGCAGCTCTTTTGTGACTGACACTCCTCTCACCATGACCCAGAATAAAACCAAGGTACTCAACCTGTTTTTGGCACCATTGCAATATCTTTTTAGATGCTTTGTGACCATTCCCTGACAACCATTCTAACAGAGACCAACTATCCTCCTGACTGGCCTCCTGACTTGAACTACAAATCAATAGGTCATCCACATATATAATGAGGACCGAACCATTGGGAGGGGTCCAGGACCTCAGTGTGGTCTGGAGGACAAGTGAGTAGACTGCAAACAAATCTACATAGCCCTGGGGCATTCTACACCAGCTCATCTGGCAATTTTCAGAATATAAATACAAATAGTGCCCTTGTCTGGTGGTCCACAGGAACCGAAAAAAATGCATTTGTTAAATCAATCACTGTAAAATATTCTGCATCGGACGGAATGGAGGTAAGGAGTGATGGCACATCAGGCACTATTGGGGCTAATGGAACCACCAAATTATTTATGGCCCTCAAATCTTGTACAAACCTGTAAGAGCCATCCGGCTTCTTAACAGAATTGATAGGTGTGTTGTAAGGAGAAACAGTTTCTTCTACCTTCTGTTTACATGCTGTAGCAATAGGGAGGGAAGCCTTATTCCTGAAAACCCTTTTTAATTCTGTGTCAAGCTCCTCCCACTTCTCTGTCTTCTGTGGTATTTCAGTTTATAGGCAGTAGCCTGTGTATTACTTGGTTCTATGTGACTAATGCTTTTTACATTTATCCAATCCCAAGCTGGATTATTTCCCAGAATACCATCAATGATCAATCTCATATCTTCCTGTATGTAATTTCTTCCTAAACATGCCTTTTTTAAATAAGCAAGTGTACCTCCAGGAGATACTGTAGGCTTGGGACAATGTTTAACAATCTTATTAATATCTTCTAATTCTATGGGGTTTTTTTTAGAATTAGTTCTCCTGCTGTGAGAAAAGGTAGTGTCAATATAGCCAACTCCTTTCCTCCTACGGCCCCCTCATCTTCTCTTTTTCCCTCTTGTTTCTTATCCATGGATCTAAGCTGCATTCTAAATTCCTCCACATCTCTCTGCCCTTTCTATGACTGGTGTCACTTCTTCTCCATTGACCATCCTTTTCCTGTAATTTTATTATATTTACCTGTCCCTGTTCTTCGTATTCCAACTCTCCTTCGTTGTCATTATTCTCTGTAAGGATGCCTTGAACTTGGCTACCCTCCTCTGGTGATTTTATACTAATAATCTGTTTGGGTCTAGTGGAGGGACCTGGCTGTATTGGTTGTAGATAGAGATGAGCGAATTTCTCAAAAATTCGATTCGGCTGATTCGGCGAATTCCAGTGTGAAATTCGATTCGATGCGAATTTCTTCGCTACGAAGATGACTTATAAAAAGGGTTTCTAGGCTTCAGAGAGCCTTTAAATTAGTGCAGAACACTGTACCTTTAATTTAAATGCCCTTGGAGATGAGGAAAGAGAAGGAGAAGGAGAAGGAGAAGGATGAGAAGAAGGAGAAGGAGAAGGATGAGAAGAAGGAGAAGGAGAAGGATGAGAAGAAGGAGAAGGAGAAGGATGAGAAGAAGGAGAAGGAGAAGGATGAGAAGAAGGAGAAGGAGAAGGATGAGAAGAAGGAGAAGGATGAGGAGAAGGAGAAGGATGAGAAGAAGGAGAAGGATGAGAAGAAGGAGAAGGAGAAGGATGAGAAGAAGGAGAAGGATGAGAAGAAGGAGAAGGAGAAGGATGAGAAGATGGAGAAGGAGAAGGATGAGAAGAAGGAGAAGGAGAAGGATGAGAAGAAGGAGAAGGAGAAGGATGAGAAGAAGGAGAAGGAGAAGGATGAGAAGAAGGAGAAGGAGAAGGATGAGAAGAAGGAGAAGGAGAAGGATGAGAAGAAGGAGAAGGAGAAGGATGAGAAGAAGGAGAAGGATGAGAAGAAGGAGAAGGAGAAGGATGAGAAGAAGGAGAAGGAGAAGGATGAGAAGAAGGAGAAGGATGAGAAGAAGGAGAAGGATGAGAAGAAGGATGAGAAGAAGGATGAGAAGAAGGATGAGAAGAAGGAGAAGGATGAGAAGAAGGACAGTTCTGTGACAGTTTCTGTCTATTTCTGACAGTTCTGGGACATTCACTCCATACAGCTGTTTCAACCGCTGTATGGAGGGAATGTCATGGAACTGTCAGAGTCCCAGAACTGTCATTAATAGTCTATTTCTGACAGTTCCATGACATTCCCTCCATACAGCGGTTGAAACAGCTGTATGGAGTGATTGTCCCAGAACTGTCAGAAATAGAGGAACTCTGCACATACACTTTTTGCCGGCTTGGAATTATTCTTATTTTCATCCTACTGCTTCTTCTTCTTCTTCATCCTCATCCTCAGAAGAAGAGGATGAGGATGAGGATGAAGAAGAAGAAGAAGAAGAAGAAGTAGGATGAAAAGAAGAATAATTCCAAGCCGGCAAAAAGTGTATGTGCAGAGTTCCTCTATTTCTGACAGTTCTCTCACAGCTTCTTCACATGAACAGTGGTTGAAACATCTGTATCCTAAATGTAAACTAATAGATACAATGTTTCAACCGCTAAACATGTGTTCCTTCTGTCAGAGAACTGTCAGAAATAGCGGAGCTCACTGCAGGGACACTTTTGCCGGCTGATCGGGAAATGTTCGATTCGCGCACCCGAAGTAGGCAAAATTTCGGTTTCGCCGCGAATCGAATATTTCCTGAAATTCGACTCGAATTCCGGTTCGCCTGGTTCGATTCGCTCATCTCTAGTTGTAGATCCGGGACGGGAAGTGGCGCAGGGACAGGGGCAGGGGCAGGAGCTGCAGAGACAGGAGCAGGGGCTGGAGGGGCATTAGGCTGGGGTGTAATCATCCCCAAACTAATCAAAAAATCATAATCAGCAGCATTTTTAAAACCACTTAATGAAGGATATATATTATACGGAGGGGGTGGGATTGGTGTCTGAACTGTTTTCAGTCCAATCTTGGGTCTGCATGTCTTTTCAGATTGATGCTTTTCCTGGCATACTTTTAATGTATCCAATTTCAACTTCCTCTTTTGTTTTAAAGAGAAAATCAAATTGAACTTTCCCTTGCTATTATCATCCCAATACGGTGACCATTTTAACCAGTTTTCTCCCCCTTTCTTGGGAATGGGTCTGTACTCCCCATAGCTTCTGTCCAGCCTGCCATACAATCCACCCAGGGATTTATTAAATAACAGTCCGTTCCACAAACTCTAGCAACATAATCCTTACAATTTTCTCCCTTTTCTGGGGGACCTGGTGGGTAACTACCTCCTTGACCCATATTTAGACAGTGGATAAAACAATTTTAGCTTAAAATCTTATTTTGTTCTACACAACAAATTATCTTATACTTCTACGCAACAGAAAGAAAAAGCAAAAGACAGATAAACCAGAATCTGCTCCACAGACTTATTAACCTCTTGATAACTTCCCAAAAGTTATCTCTTCACTGTTTTACCAAAAACAGAGAACTGTGTTTACCAAAACACCTTTTTTTATATTATAGTGCACTATTTTGTAACTCTTACCAAAGAGTTAAGTCTGCTTTACCAAAAGCAGCTACAGGTTATCACGGGTCTATATAGACAATACAGAATGATTCAAGACCTTCCCTCAACACAGGGCAAGAAAGAGCTTTTAGTCATAAAAAGACAAAAGGTTTACTTACCAAGTGAGGTGGGTGGTCATCCCGGACGAGCCCCCAGCTGAAAGGAATGATTTTCTTTTCCCCTCAGAGACCCCCGGTCTGTGGAGAGATTCCTGGTTTATCAGCAGAATTCTGGGAACACCCCTTGAACACGGAAATCACGACAGCTTATGTTCAGAGATGTTCAAAGTTTATTAGACATTAATAAGATTATATAGACTACAGATAATAATAAGGGAGGGGGGGAGCGAGTTTCAAAACTGTAACTTGTAACTTTCCATCATGAGCTAACTACATGAAACATGACATATACATTTCTTGGTACAAATTGTTTTGGCTAACTTTTAGAGAAAACAGACAGACAAAGACATTGTCAGGGTCGTGTTAGCTTCTGTTGATACATCCTTGAACAACCAAAAACAGTTTCATTAAACTTTTAATATCTCTACAAAAACTAACTTAATACTTAATACTTAAAATGGCGTACATAATACAAAATGGAAGTTATCTAGATCCTTTCAGTTACCACCCAAAATTTGCTGAAATTTTATTGAATCCATTTTTCCTTCTACTCGTGAGATGTTCCCTGTGCCACTGGCTGCAACACAACCCCAAAGCATGATTGATCCAACCCCATGCTTAACAGTTGGACAGAGGTTCTTGTCATTAAATTCTGTGCCCCTTCTTCTCCAAACGTACCTTTGCTCATTCCAGCCAAAAAGTTCAATTTTAACCTCATCGGTCCACAGAACTTGTTTCCAAAATGCATCAGGCTTGTCTATATGTTCATTTGCAAAGTTCAAACGATGATTTTTGTGGTGAGGACGTAGAAGAGGTTTTCTTCTGATGACTCTTCCATGAAGACCATATTTGTACAAGTATCTCTTTATAGTGGAATAGTGACCACAACTCCAGTGTCTGCCAGATCTTTCTGGAGGGATCGTGCAGTCAAACGTGGGTTTTGAATTGTTTTTCTCACAATCCTGCGAGCTGTTCTGTCTGATATTTTTCTTGGTCTTCCAGATGTTGCTTTAACTTCCACTGTTCCTGATGACTGCCATTTCTTAATGACATTCCGAACAGAGGATATTGACATCTGAAAACGCTTTGCTATCTTCTTATAGCCTTCTCCAGCTTTGTGAGCGTCAACTATTTTCAGTTTCAGTTTTCTAGACAACTGCTTAGAAGAAGCCATGGTGCTGATTGTTGGGGCAAGGTCAGATGAGTCTGGGCATTTAAAACCTTTGAGATTGACATCACCTGGTCTTCCCAGATGATGATTGAGAACAATCCATGACGCTGGCAGGTCTCAGCTTGGCAAAGGGGGCAGTGCATGCTATAAATTCTGCAGGGTGCCCAAACTTTTGCAGACACCATTTTTTTTTTTTTCTGTTATTTTGAAAGTGTAAATGATGGAAATAAAATCTAACTTTTGTTGACATATTATAAGAATGTCTAATCTGTAATTTGATGCCTTTTGGAGATTTTTCCATCTTTCCTTGGCTTCTTTATGCACATTAATACAAATTTTTAGCTGGGGTGCCCAAACTTTCGATCTCCACTGTAAATGTATAAAGTGTACATTTCATTGACATTAAATCTTTTCCTATTGTTTAGTATCTTCACTTCATCCAGAATTAACACAATTTGCAATTGAATCCAAACAGAAAAACGTGTAAATTGTAAAGCGATCTCGTGGTGCCTTCTGGGTATTGCTTGTTAGGTGGAAATGGATGAATTTAATGCGTTTGGCACCAAATATGTTTATATGACTTCCTTGTAGTTTTATGAGGTTTTATTTTTATGTAAATTAGCCATTAATCATTAATTATTCATTTCTAGGTTCACTTTTCGACAGGTGAATCATATCATTCAGTAATAAAGTCCTATTTTTGTTGGCACTGAGGATTTCTATCCTCCTTGTAGTGTTTCCTTTCAATGTATTCATTGCGCTCAGCTGACCTGAAGAATTCTCTCCTGTCCTTGGGGACTCTCACACCTTTCTCCCATGTTGTCTCCTCCCTCATACTCCGTCACTTGACTCCTCCTCTTCTCATGAGCCGAATCCTAATTCACAGGACAGTCCACCCCCCTGATGACATCACACACCTTCTCGTGAGCCGAGTCCTAATTCACAGGACAGTCCGCCTCCCTGATGACATCACACGCCTTCTCATGAGCCCAGTCCTAATTCACAGGACAGTCCACCCCCCGATGACATCACACAGCTTCTCATGAGCCGAGTCCTAATTCGCAGGACAGTCCGCCCCCCTGATGACATCACACAGCTTCTCATGAGCCGAGTCCTAATTCGCAGGACAGTCCGCCCCCCTGATGACATCACACAGCTTCTCATGAGCCGAGTCCTAATTCGCAGGACAGTCCACCCCCCTGATGACATCACACACCTTCTCACGAGCCGAGTCCTAATTCGCAGGACAGTCCGCCCCCCTGATGACATCACACACCTTCTCATGAGCCCAGTCCTAATTCACAGGACAGTCCACCCCCCCGATGACTTCACACGCCTTCTCATGAGCCCAGTCCTAATTCACAGGACAGTCCACCCCCCCGATGACATCACACACCTTCTCATGAGCCCAGTCCTAATTCACAGGACAGTCCACCCCCCCCGATGACATCACACGCCTTCTCATGAGCCCAGTCCTAATTCACAGGACAGTCCACCCCCCCGATGACATCACACAGCTTCTCATGAGCCGAGTCCTAATTCACAGGACAGTCCACCCCCCCGATGACATCACACGCCTTCTCATGAGCCCAGTCCTAATTCACAGGACAGTCCACCCCCCCGATGACTTCACACGCCTTCTCATGAGCCCAGTCCTAATTCACAGGACAGTCCACCCCCCCGATGACATCACACACCTTCTCATGAGCCCAGTCCTAATTCACAGGACAGTCCACCCCCCCCGATGACATCACACGCCTTCTCATGAGCCCAGTCCTAATTCACAGGACAGTCCACCCCCCCGATGACATCACACAGCTTCTCATGAGCCGAGTCCTAATTCACAGGACAGTCCACCCCCCCGATGACATCACACGCCTTCTCATGAGCCCAGTCCTAATTCACAGGACAGTCCACCCCCCCGATGACATCACACACCTTCTCATGAGCCCAGTCCTAATTCACAGGACAGTCCACCCCCCCGATGACATCACACACCTTCTCATGAGCCGAGTCCTAATTCACAGGACAGTCCACCCCCCCGATGACATCACACACCTTCTCATGAGCCCAGTCCTAATTCACAGGACAGTCCACCCCCCCGATGACATCACACAGCTTCTCATGAGCCCAGTCCTAATTCACAGGACAGTCCACCCCCCCGATGACATCACACAGCTTCGCATGAGCCCAGTCCTAATTCACAGGACAGTCCACCCCCCCGATGACATCACACACCTTCTCATGAGCCCAGTCCTAATTCACAGGACAGTCCACCCCCCCGATGACATCACACAGCTTCTCATGAGCCCAGTCCTAATTCACAGGACAGTCCACCCCCCCGATGACATCACACAGCTTCTCATGAGCCCAGTCCTAATTCACAGGACAGTCCACCCCCCCAATGACATCACACACCTTCTCATGAGCCGAGTCCTAATTCACAGGACAGTCCACCCCCCTGATGACATCACACACCTTCTCATGAGCCGAGTCCTAATTCACAGGACAGTCCACCCCCCTGATGACATCACACACCTTCTATATAAGGGAATACAGATACAAAAGCATATTATGTCACAATAATGAACAAAAAACATTCAAATTATATACCAACATATACAGTATAAAAATAAAGAAGAGCAATAATTCTAGCGCAAGAGCTAACTTTTAACTAAATTGGTAACCCAGTGGTCACCAAACTGCGGCCCGGGGGCCAGATGTGGCCCTTTCCTTGCCTTTATTTGGCCCTTGGGCACTATTTTTCCCACTGACACCAACAATGGAGTACTAATCCTCCATTGACACCAATGATGGGGCACTATTCTTTTCACTGACACCAATGATAGGGCACTATTCTTTTTACTGACACCAAGGATGAAGCATTCCACCCACTGATACCAATGATGGGTCACTATTCCTCCCACTGACACCAATGATGGGGCACTATTCCTCCCACTGACACCAATGATGGGGCACTATTCCTCCCACTGACACCAATGATGGGGCACTATTCCTCCCACTGACACCAATGATGGGTCACTATTCCTCCCCCTGACACCAATGATGGGGCACTATTCCTCCCACTGACACCAATGATGAGGCACTATTCCTCCCACTGACACCAATGATGGGGCACTATTCCTCCCACTGACACCAATGATGGGGCACTATTCCTCTCACTGATACCAATGATGGGGCACTATTCCTCCACTGATACCAATGATGGGACACTATTCCTCCCACTGACACCAATGATGGGGCACTATTCCTCCCACTGATACCAATGATGGGGCACTATTCCTCCACTGATACCAATGATGGGACACTATTCCTCCCACTGACACCAATGATGGGGCACTATTCCTCCCACTGACACCAATGATGGGGCACTATTCCTCCCACTGACACCAATAATGGGGCACTATTCCTCCACTGACACCAGTGATGGGGCACTATTCTTTTCAATGACACCAAGGATGAAGCATTCCACCCACTGACACCAATGATGGGGCTCTATTCCTCCACCGACACCAGTGATGTGGCACTATTCTTTTCACTGACACCAAGGATGAAGCATTACACCCGATGATACCAATGATGGAGGCTCTATTCCTCTACCGACACCAATAGTGGAGCACTATTCTTTTCATTGACCAAGGATGAAGCATTCCTCCCACTGACACCAATGATGGGGCACTATTCCTCCATTGACACTAATGATGGGTTACTATTCCTCCCACTGACACCAATGATGGGGGCAGCACAGTAGCTAAATGGTTAGTACTTCTGCCTAGCAGTACTAGGGTTGTTGGTTTGAATCACAGCAATGGCACCACCTGCCTGGAGTTTGCATGTTCTCCCTGTGCCTGCATGGGTTTCCTCCAGGTACTCCGGTTTCCTCCCACACTCCAAAGACATGCTGGCAGGTGAATTGGCGCCTGTCTAAATTGTCCCTAGTATGTGTATGTATGAATGTGAGTTAGGGACCTTAGATTGTACGCCCCTTGAGGGTTAGGGACCGATGTGAATGTACAATATATATGTAAAGCGCTGCATAAACTGACAGCGATATACAGTTGCAAGAAAAAGTATGTGAACCCCTTGGGATTACGTGGAGTTTTGCATGAATTGGGCATAAAATGTGCTCTGAACGTCATCTAAGTCACAACAATAGAAGAACACAGTCTGCTGAACATAATACTACACAAACATTAGATGTTGCCATGGTTTAATTGCACATAACATGTAAACATTCACAGTGCAGGGAGGAAAAAGTATGTGAGGTCCTAGCTTAATGACTTCTCCCAGAGCTAATTGGAGCCAGGAGTGAGCCAACCTTGACTCCAATCAGTGTGATGATATTGGATGTGTTGCTGACAGCTGTCCTGCCCTTAAAAAACACACACCTGTTTTGGGTTTACTGGTTTCAAGAAGCACTGTCTGATGTGAACCATGCCTCGCAGAAAAGAGCTCTCAGAAGACCTACGATCAAGAATTGTTGACTTGCATGAAGCTGGAAAGGGTTACAAAAGTATCTCCAAAAGCCTTGATGTTCATGTGTCCACGGTAAGACAGACTGTCTACAAATGGAGAAAGTTTAGCACTGTTGCTACTCTCCCTAGGCGTGGTCGCCCTGTAAAAATGACTGCAAGAGCACAGCGCAGAATGCTGCATGAGGTAAAGAAGAATCCCAGAGTGTCAGCTAAAGACCTACAGAAATCTCTGGCACATGCTAACATTTTTGTTGACACATCTACAATAAGAAAAACATTAAACAAGAATGGAGTACATGGGAGGACACCACGGAGGAAGCCATTGCTGTCCAAAAAGAAGATTGCAGCACGTATGAAGTTTGCAGAAGAGCACCTGGATGTTCCACAGCACTACTGGCAAAATATACTGTGGACAGATGAAACCAAGATTGAGTTGTTTGGGAAGAACACACAACACTGTGTGTGGAGAAAAAAAGGCACAGTACACCAACATCAAAACCTCATCCCCACTGTGAAACATGGCGGAGGGAGCATCATGGTTTGGGGCTGCTTTGCTGCCTCAGGGCCTGGACGGATCGTTGTCATTGATGGGAAAATGAATTCCAGAGTTTATCAAGACATTTTGCAGGAAAACGTACGACCATCTGTCCGCCAACTGAAGCTCTGCAGAGGATGGGTGATGCAACAGGACAATGACCCAAAGCATACAAGTCATTCAACAAAACAATGGCTGCCACAGCACAGAATACGCCTTCTGGAGTGGCCCAGTCAGAGTCCTGACCTCAACCCGATTGAAATGCTGTGGCATGACCTTAAGAGAGTGATTCACACCAGACATCCCAAGAATATTGCTACACTGAAACAGTTTTGTGAAGAGGAGTGGTCCAAAATTACTCCAGATCGTTGTGCAGGTCTGATCTGCAACTACAGGAAACGTTTGGTTGAGGTTATTGCTGCCAAAGGAGGGTCAACCAGTTATTAAGTCCAAAGGTTCACATACTTTTTCCTCCCTGCACTGTGAATGTTTACATGTTATGTGCAATTAAACCATGGCAACATCTAATGTTTGTGTAGTATTATGTTCAGCAGACTGTGTTCTATTGTTGTGACTTAGATGACGTTCAGAGCACATTTTATGCCCAATTCATGCAAAACTCCACGAAATCCCAAGGGGTTCACATACTTTTTCTTGCAACTGTATAAGTACCTGAAATAAATATTCCTCTTACTGACACCAAGCATGAAACATTTCACCCACTGACACCAATGATGGGACACTATTCCTCCCACTGATACCAATGATGGGGCACTATTCCTCCCACTGACACCAATGATGGGGCACTATTCCTCCCACTGACACCAATGATGGGGCACTATTCCTCCCACTGACACCAATGATGGGGCACTATTCCTCCCACTGACACCAATGATGGGGCACTATTCCTTCCACTGACACCAATGATGGGGCACTATTCCTCCCACTGACACCAATGATGGGGCACTATTTCTCCCACTGACACCAATGATTGGGCATTATTCCTCCCACTGATACCAATGATGGGGCACTATTTCTCCCACTGACACCAATGATTGGGCACTATTCCTCCCACTGACACCAATGATGGGGCACTATTTCTCCCACTGACAACAATTATGAGGCACTATTTCTCCCACTGACACCAATGATGGGGCACTTTTCCTCCCACTGATACCAATGATGGGGCACTATTCCTCCCACTGACACCAATGATGGGGCACTATTCCTCCCACTGACACCAATGATGGGGCATTGTTTGCTTTTCTGCTCACAAGCAGTGGGCTCTCTCAAAGTCTGAAGGGCAAAAAACTGGTCCTTTGTTTAGAAAGTTTGAAGACCCCTGTGGTAGCCTGTGAAGGCTTTTAAAGCGTCACCTATGGACAGTATTAGATGCCTTCATTTCTTGCCATTTCACAGTTGTGCAAAATTTTAGTTTTTCCTGTTTGATGTCTATTTACTTGGCACAACATCATGTTTTAGATTTCACCCGTGCATGTTCAGAAAAGCATCGCGGTTTGATGACGTCAGACGACACTCATGCCGATCCCGGACATCTTGGAGATTCTGCCAGGCTTCACCATCCATGTTGCACATGCACAGCTCCGGCTGCTGGCGGACACCTTGGAGATTCCACCAGGCTTACCATCCATGTGGCACATGCACAGCTCCATCTGCTGGCGGACACCTTGGAGATTCTGTTAGGCTTACCATCCATGTGGCACATGCACAGCTCCATCTGCTGGCGGACGCCTTGGAGATTCCACCAGGCTTACCATCCATGTTGCACATGCACAGCTCCATCTGCTGGGCGGACACCTTGGAGATTCCACCAGGCTTACCATCCATGTTGCACATGCACAGCTTCTTCTGCTGGTGGACACCTTGGAGACTCCACCAGGCTTACCATCCATGTTGCACATGCACAGCTCCATCTGCTGGGCGGACACCTTGGAGATTCCACCAGGCTTACCATCCATGTTGCACATGCACAGCTTCTTCTGCTGGTGGACACCTTGGAGACTCCACCAGGCTTACCATCCATGTTGCACATGCACAGCACCGTCTGCTGGTGGACACCTTGGAGATTCCAAAAGGCTTACCATCCAAAATTTTTTTTTGTTAAAAAAAAGCTAAAAAATGCTAAAAACTGCAAACATGGGAAAACACCGCTAAACGCTAATGCAAAAACACTTAAAAACTCACGTTTTTAATGAGACTTTACATAGCTAACATTACCAGCATTATCAAAACGTCCCGCATGTATGAGGGCTTAGGTTGAACTGGATAAACACACACTCACCGGCCACTTTATTAGGTCCACCTCTTCAATTGCTTGGTAATACAAATTGCTAATCAGCCAATCACATGGCAGCAGCTCAATGCATTTAGGCCTCTAGATGTGGTGAAGACGATGAGCATAGGAATGGGGAAAAAAGGGGATTTAAGTGACTTTGAACATGACATTGTTGTTGGTGCCAGACAAGCTGAACTGAGTATTTCACAACCTGCTGATCTACTGGGATTTTCCCACACAACCATCTCTAGGGGTTACAGAGAACGGTCCGAAAAAGAGAAAATATCCAGTGAGGGGCAGTTGTGTGGAGGAAAATGCTTTGTTGATGTCAGAGGCCAGAGGAGAATGGGCAGACTGGTTGGAGATGATAGAAAGGCAACAGTAACTCCAATAACCACTCGTTACAACCAAGGTATGCAGAATACCATCTCTGAACACACAACACATCCAACCTTGAAGCAGATGGGCTACAGCAGCAGAAGACCACACCGGGTGCCAATCCTGTCAGCTAAGAACAGGAAACGAAGGCTACAATTCACACAAGAAAACCAAAACTGGACACTAGTATATTGGAAAAACGTTGCCTGGTCTGATGAGTCTGGATTTCGGCTGCAGCATTCAGATGGTAAGGTCAGGATTTGGCATCAACAACATGAAAGTTGAGTGTAAATTGGCAGTAAATTATTCTTTATTGACTTCCTTGTAGTTTTATTTATCTTTTCAAAGCCAATTGGTGCAGATTAAAGTTTATTGTTTATTATTATATTAGTGTGCTATAAGTGTATCATTTACCAGGCCAAGCAATTTCTATGTTAATAAAATCGTACTTTTTATCTTTACTTTAATTCCTGGCAGTTTTGCATTTAATGCTTCATTGTGCTCAGCTGACCTGAAGAATTATCTTAGCTAGACTTCCTTCTGGACATCTTCTCCTGTTTCTTCGTCCTCCTTCGTACTCATTCGCTTGAATCCTCTTCTTCTCACGTTCCAAGTCCTTATTTCACTGCTAGCCTACCGGACACTTCTACCCCCTTCCTGCCTACCGGGCACTTCCACCCCCTTCCTGCCTACAGGACACTTCCACCCCCTTCCTGCCTACAGGACACTTCCACCCCCTTCCTGCCTACAGGGCACTTCTACCCCCTTCCTGCCCACCGGGCACTTCTACCCCCTTCCTGCCCACCGGGCACTTCTACCCCCTTCCTGCCCACCGGGCACTTCTACCCCCTTCCTGCCTACAGGACACTTCTACCCCCTCCCTGCCTACAGGGCACTTCTACCCCCTTCCTGCCCACAGGACACTTCTACCCCCTTCCTGCCCACCGGGCACTTCTACCCCCTTCCTGCCCACCGGGCACTTCTACCCCCTTCCTGCCCACCGGGCACTTCTACCCCCTTCCTGCCCAGCGGGCACTTCTACCCCCTTCCTGCCCACAGGGCACTTCTACCCCCTTCCTGCCCACCGGGCACTTCTACCCCCTTCCTGCCTACAGGACACTTCTACCCCCTCCCTGCCTACAGGGCACTTCTACCCCCTTCCTGCCCACAGGACACTTCTACCCCCTTCCTGCCCACCGGGCACTTCTACCCCCTTCCTGCCCACAGGGCACTTCTACCCCCTTCCTGCCCACCGGGCACTTCTACCCCCTTCCTGCCCAGCGGGCACTTCTACCCCCTTCCTGCCCACAGGGCACTTCTACCCCCTTCCTGCCCACAGGGCACTTCTACCCCCTTCCTGCCTACCGGGCACTTCCACCCCCTTCCTGCCCACCGGGCACTTCCACCCCCTTCCTGCCTACAGGGCACTTCTACCCCCTTCCTGCCCACCGGGCACTTCCACCCCCTTCCTGCCCACAGGGCACTTCCACCCCCTTCCTGCCCACAGGACACTTCTACCCCCTTCCTGCCTACAGGGCACTTCTACCCCCTTCCTGCCTACAGGACACTTCTACCCCCTTCCTGCCTACCGGGCACTTCTACCCCCTTCCTGCCTACCGGGCACTTCTACCCCCTTCCTGCCTACCGGGCACTTCTACCCCCTTCCTGCCTACAGGACACTTCTACCCCCTTCCTGCCTACCGGGCACTTCTACCCCCTTCCTGCCTACAGGGCACTTCTACCCCCTTCCTGCCTACAGGGCGCTTCTACCCCCTTCCTGTCCAGACCAATTTCCAGCTGTCGCACTTTGAGTGACAATTGCGCGGTCATGCAACACTGTACCCATATGACTTTTTATCATTTTTTTGTGACAGATAGAGCTTTATTTTGTTGGTATTTAATCACCTCGGGGTTTTTTTATTTTTTTCTTAAACAAACCAAAAACCACTGAAAATTTTGAAAAAAATGTTTTTTCTTAGTTTTGGTTATAAAATTTTGTAAATAAGTGATTTTTCTCCTTCACTGATGTGCGCTAATGAGGTTGCAGTGATGGGCACTGATGAGGAGGCACTGGTAGGTGACACTGATGGGCATTGACAGGCATCACTGATGGGCACTGATAGGCGGCACTGACAGGCACTGATAGGTGACACTGAAAGGCAACTCAGATGGGCACTGATATGTGGCATTGATGTGCACTGGTAGGCACTGATATGTGGCATTGATGTGCACTGGTAGGCACTGATATGTGGCATTGATGTGCACTGGTAGGCACTGATATGTGGCATTGATGTGGCACTGATGAGCACTGACACAAGGCACTGATGGACACTGACAGGTGGCACTGCTGGGGCTACACTGATCATCAGGGCACACTGATCATCAGAGCCCTGATGATCAGTGTAGATGTCCCCTCTGAGGAATGCCGATTACCGGCTCTCCTCTCTTCTCCTCTGTCAGCGTGACAGCTCGTGAGAAGAGAAATGCTGATAACCGGCATTTCCCTGTTTACATGTGATCAGCTGTGATTGGACACAGCTGATCACATGACCGAGCTAACATCTTCGGCTCTTTCCGTGATCGGTGATCCACTGTGTCCGAGGGACACAGCGCACCACCGATCGCCGTGCTGCGCGCTCCCTGAGCCGCGCATGCACGGTGAGACTGGGAGGACATCATATGACATCCTCCCAGAACGAGAGAACCACCTTGCGTCCATCATGTTACTATATGGTGGGCGGGAGGTGGTGAAAGGCAGATTTATCTTTATTATCAATGTTAACAGTACAAAACATGAGAAATAATAATCAAATGGACAAATACGTGGATAGATAAGCATCATAGGCATGTCGATAGTCCATGCGGATGAATGAAAATGAGTCTAAACAACAACAAAATGGAAGTGTTTCAATAATACATATTACGGAAGTATAGAGAAAAATAAAAAAGAACATAGGTTCACGGGGAGCATCCCCAGACCAAATACATGTAACAAAGTGTGGTAACTCCGTGTAACCAAAAGTATAAACCCAAACAGAAAATAAAGAAGAAAAGAGACTACGGGGAAGAGAAAAAAGAGAAGTCAGTTGTAAAGATAGTGAGGGAGAAGAAGGGAGAGGGCTGGGGGACAGACATGGCAGAAAGTGGAGTCAAGGTGGCCCCACACCAGTATCCCATCAGAGTGACCCTGCCGCTCACACCCGGTACGGTCCGCGGGGCCAAACCGGCGAACATGCCAAAATGAGAATGCATCGGGGGAGCAAGGCTCAACTGGGGAACACATATCTCGGAGAGTCGAAGAGGAGGAGAATATTTTTATCATAGGTATCATTGGCAAATGGAAGCATTTCCTCTATATGCACAGAAACCCACATCGGCAGGGGTGGGGGGGTGGCCGTTTTCCAAAAGAAGGGGTATCAATTGGCGGGCTGGGGATAGAAAACAAAACAGACTTTTCTTCTGCGCAGCCATCGAGCCCGGTAATACCCCATGAGAGGAGAGCAGTTTCCAGCAAAGGGTCCAAGGACTCAACATACAGTGGGGCAAAAAAGTATTTAGTCCCCACCAATTGTACAAGTTCTCCCACTTACAAAGATGAGAGAGGCCTGTAATTGGCATCATAGGGAGACCTCAACTATGAGAGACAAAATGAGAAAACAAATCCAGACAATCACATTGGCTGATCTGGAAAGAATTTATTTGCAAATTATGGTGGAAAATAAGTATTTGGTGAATATGAAAAGTTCATGTCAATACTTTGTTATATATCCTTTGTTGGCAATGACAGAGGTCAGACGTTTCCTGGAAGTCTTCACAAGGTTGGCACACACTGTTGCTGGTATGTTGGCCCATCCTCCATGCAGATCTCCTCTAGAGCAGTGATGTTTTGGGGCTGTCGCTGGGCAACACGGACTTTCAACTCCCTCCAAAGGTTTTCTATGGGGTTGAGATCTGGAGACTGGCTAGGCCACTCCAGGACCTTGAAATGCTTCTTACGAAGCCACTCCTTCGTTGCCCGGGCGGTATGTTTGGGATCATTGTCATGTTGGAAGACCCAGCCACGTTTCATCTTCAATGCCCTTGCTGATGGAAGGAGGTTTGCACTCAAAATCTCATGATACATGGCCCCATTCATTCTGTCCTGTACATGGATCAGTCATCATGGTCCCTTTGCGAAGAAACAGCCCCAAAGCATGATGTTGCCACCCCCATGCTTCACAGTAGGTATAGTGTTCTTTGGATGCAACTCAGCATTCTCTCTCCTCCAAACACGACGAGTTGTGTTTCTACCAAACAGTTCTATTTTGGTTTCATCTGACCATATGACATTCTCCCAATCCTCTTCTGGATCATCCAAATGCTCTCTAGCAAACTTCAGACGGGCCCGGACATGTACTGGCTTAAGCAGGGGGACACGTCTGGCACTGCAGGATCTGAGTCCCTGGCGGCGTAGTGTTTTACTGATGGTAGCCTTTGTTACGTTGGTCCCAGCTCTCTGCAGGTCATTCACTAGGTCCCCCCATGTGGTCCTGGGATTTTTGCTCACCGTTCTTGTGATCATTTTGACCCCACGGGGTGAGATCTTACGTGGAGCCCCAGATCGAGGGAGATTATCAGTGGTCTTGTATGTCTTCCATTTTCTAATTATTGCTCCCACAGTTGATTTGTTCACACCAAGCTGCTTGCCTATTGCAGATTCAGTCTTCCCAGCCTGGTGCAGGTCTACAATTTGTTTCTGGTGTCCTTCGACAGCTCTTTAGTCTTCACCATAGTGGAGTTTGGAGTGTGACTGTTTGAGGTTGTGGACAGGTGTCTTTTATACTGATAACAAGTTCAAACAGGTGCCATTGATACAGGTAATGAGTTCAGGACAGAGGAGCCTCTTAAAGAAGAAGGTCCAGGTCTGTGAGAGCCAGAAATCTTGCTTGTTTGTAGGTGACCAAATACTTATTTTCCACCATAATTTGCAAATAAATTCTTTCCAGATCAGCCAATGTGATTGTCTGGATTTGTTTTCTCATTTTGTCTCTCATAGTTGAGGTCTCCCTATGATGCCAATTACAGGCCTCTCTCATCTTTGTAAGTGGGAGAACTTGCACAATTGGTGGTGACTAAATACTTGTTTGCCCCACTGTAGATCCTGTCATATACAGCAAAGACCTGTCGCCAGAAGGGTTGTATTAGGTCACAATCCCACCAAATATGGAGTTGTGTACCAACAGCTTTAGTACTGCGCCAGCAGAGATTAGTTGTAGAAGGAAATATTTTGTGTAGGGAGAGGGGGTCCCAGTACCATCGAGCAAGGAGATTAAAGTTCTTTTCTTTGGAATAGCAAGAAATGGACGATTTATGAGTGAAGTGGAATGACGTGGACCAGTCCGCATCCGATATGTCTTTACCTATGTCCCGAGCCCGCGCCTTTGCGTAGGGAGGGAGTTCGGAATGAAGAGCATCGTGTAATACTTTATAAAGGGAGGCTAGGACATGGCTCGGCGGTTCAGAGAGGGAGCACAACCGCTCAAATCAGTGAGCGGACGGTGTGTGTAGGAGGAGGAGTATAAATGTTCAGAAAATGAGGATAGATGTAAAGTGGTCAACCAATCCTTAGGCCCACCCTGAAGGAGCAGGAGACCCAATTGATGGCAAATAAAGTTTTGGGCTATGGGCTAGGAAGCGCATAAAGGGACCAATAATAGAAGAGCCCAACCCCTGAGGAAGAGCGGGGTTATCAAATAGGGATGATAAGGGAGAGGGATCAGAAGATAAGAGAGCAATAATGCCCCATTGGTACCACAAGCGCAGTACAGCCACAGTCAGTGGGGACAAGTTGGGAAAACGCAGAAGGTCCTGGCTATAACCCCATGGTAAAGCCTGAAGATCAACCTGAGCCAAATCTTGTTCTATCATACAAGAGGCTTTATGGAAAGGTCTAGGAAACCAATCAAGCATCCGGGCTAGTAACTTGGCTCTATAATAAAGGTCAAAGTCTGGTAATCCCACTCCGCCCCGGAGTTTTGGGTAAGTAAGTAACCTATATTTTAACCTTGAGAACCCTTGGTGTTAAATAAATCTAATCAAAAGGGAGAGTAGAGAGAAGAAGAAACTCTTAGGGACAGAAATTGGCACAGTCTGAAAAACGTAGAGTAACTTAAATAAGGTATCCATCTTGAGGGTGTTGATGCGGCCAAACCAGGGCAGAGCAGAAGCACCCCATGAAGCCAGATCTTTTTGGATATGTGAAAGCAAGGGTAAGTAATTAAGGGAATATAGAGCAGTAAGATCGGCAGAAATCATGATCCCCAGGTACGTAGTAGCCTTTAGGCGCCATTCAAAAGCGAAATTAGAGCGTAAGTTCACCTCCACATGGGCAGGTAAAGATATATTTAAGGCCTCCATTTTAGAGATATTAAGTTTGAAGTTACTAAATAAACCAAATCTGCGGAATTCGTGGAAAAGTCTGGGGAGTGGCTGACGTAAACTAGAAGGTCATCTGCGTATAAGGATAGCTTGTGATGTGCGGAGAGAGTGCGGATGCCCAAGATTGAGTCATTAGCTCGTATGGCTCTCGCTAGATGTTCCATTACTAAGACAAAGAGAAGGGGTGAGAAGGGCCAACCCTGTCTAGTCCCATTCGATATGGTGAAGGGCGAAGAGACTGTACCATTCACTAGGACAGATGCCGAAGGACGAGAATAGGGGGACATAATCCGTGCGAGGAACCGCAAACCCAAACCTATCTGTTCCAGGGTGAGATGTAGAAAGCACCAATCAACGTGGTCGAACGCTTTCTCAGTGTCAAATGAAAGGAGGCAAGCCTTTAACCGCATGCCGCCCAGCCACTGTACATATACGGTGGCAGGGCGGCACTCACAGGCAAAACCACGTTTTAAGACGTGTGCTTTGTAAACAAATAGGGGGCGCGCGCGAGGCGCGCCGCCGCCCTATTTGTCCCGCGGATCACCGCCGCAGATGTCAGTCACCGGGTCACAGCCGGTCCTTAGCGGCTATGTCCCGGCGATCGGCGGCAAACAGTGACAGAGAGCACAGCTGCAGTAGCTGTGCTGTCTGTCACTTCCCTGTCAGCTCGAGGATGAGCTCATTGAGAAAGAACAGTTTCTCTTTCTCGATCAGCCTTGTCCCGCCCAGTACACACCCCGCCCCCTAGTAAAATACTCCCCTCACTCCTATAACCCTTCCCTGAAAAATAAAGTTAACCCCTTCCTCCCCATTGCCATTAGTACAGTGTCAGTGTTTTTTTTTTTTGCACTGATCACTGTATTAATGTTTTTGGGGATGTCAGTGACCCCAAGTCAGTACCCCCCAATGTCAGAATGTCCGCCGCAGTCCCGCCATAAGTCACTGGTTGCCGTCATAAGTCCCTGATCGCCACCATAATTTGCTGATTGCCGCCATTATTAGTATAAAAAAAAACCTAAAAATCCCAGTATCTTTCCCGCCATTTGTAAACGCTATAACTTTCACGTAAACCAATTAATTTACACGTATTGGGATTTTTTTTAGCAAAGACATGTCGCAGAATGCATTTTGGCAGAAATTTATGACTAAATTTGATTTTTGCATTTTTTTTTACTGGACATGTTTTATAGCAAAAAGTCCAAAATATTGTTTTTTTTTCCTCAAAATTGTCAGCCTTTTTTTTTATAGCACAAAAAATAAAAACTGCACGGCGATCAAATACCACCGAAAGAAAGCTCAATTTGTGGGGAAAAAAGGATGCAAATTTCATTTATATAACGTATTGCATGACCGCGCAATTGTCCGTTAAACTAGCGCAGCGCTGTATAGCAAAAAAATGGCGTAAATTGCAGTATCTATACCATAGTTTGTAGACGCTATAACTTCCACACAAAGCAATCAATATACACTTATTGGGATATTTTTTACCAAAAACATGGAGCAGAATACATTTTGGCCTAAATTTATAACCAACTTTGAGTTTACTATATATTTTTTATAGCTGAAATAAAAAATATTGTTTTTCTTCAACATTTTTGGCCTTTTTTTGTTTATAGCGTGAAAAATAAAAAGCGCACAGGTGATCAAATACCACCGAAAGAAAGCTCTATTTGTGCGAAAAAAAGGACGTAAATTTCGCTTGGGTGCAGCATTGCATGACCGCGCAATTGTCAGTTGAATTAGTGCAGCGCCAAGTAGCAAAAAGAGGTGTGGTCATTAAGGGGGGTAAATCCTCAGGAGGTCAAGTGGTTAAACCATGCTGCTTGATATAAGAGATAAGATGGGTTGTTTTAGAAGTATTATCTCTAGCTTCAGGACCGGGGATAAAACCGACCTGATCGTGGTTGATCAGGGTTGGTAGAAAAGTTTAGCAAAAAAGCTTAACGTCCAGATTGAGTAGAGAAATTGGGTGATGGCTACCACAGAGAGAGGGGTCTTTACCCGGCTTAGGGATATCAGAAATACTGGAGGACAGGAAAGCGGTTGAAGGCAAGTTCATATCGTCGATAACATTAAAAGCTTGGGCTAGAAGCGAGGCCAGTTGGGCAGCGAATGTTTTGTAAAATCGCGGGGTAACCCTGTCCGGACCCGGGCACAATCCTGTTTTCAGGGCCTTAATTGCCCCAAGAACTTCCATAGTCAAGAAAGGCTCCTCTAGGTTCAATGTATCCTGGGCACCTAGAACAGGCAATGCCGTCTCCGTAACATATTGTGACATAGTCAGAAGGGAAGAAACAGAAGGAGCATCAGGAGTCACCGAGGATAGATTGTAAAGATGAGAATAAAAACGCGGAAGAAATTCCTTTATTATGGTAGAGATTAGTATTGTTAGGCGCCTTGATATGCTGGATCAGACGAAACGAACGGGGATGGAGTACACGTGCCAGGTGCTGGCCACATTTATTAGCTAGGGAGTAATGAGTGTTGCTTGCTCTGTCTCGTGCAACAAGGGAGGAAGAATGTAAAAGTTGGAGTAATGCAGGCCATAGATAGGTCAAAATCGGCCGATTTTTCGGCCGAAAATAAAATTTTCGGATCGTTAGTGGCCTAAATGTTCGGCTGTTTTTCGGTATTTTGGCAGATTTTTTTTATCGGTAAAGTTGGAAAAAAATCGGCCGATTTTGCCAATCGGCCGATTTTCGCGGCAATGATGGCCAAATCGGCCGATCTTTTACCGATAAAAAAATCTGCGCATAAGCAGTGACCTACAAGAGGAAGACAAAAAGAAGAAGAAAAAAGAAGAAGAGGATGAAGAAGAGGAAGAAGAAGAGGAAGAAGAAGAAGAGGATGAAGAAGAAGGAGAAGAGGATGAAGAGAAGAGGATGAAGAAGAAGCAGAAGAAGAAGAGGATGAAGAAGCAGAAGAGGCAGAAGAAGAAGAGGATGAAGAGGCAGAAGAATAAAATGATGAAGAAGAGGATGAAAAAGAAGAAGACGATGAAAAAGAAGAAGACGATGAAAAAGAAGAAGAAGAAGAGGATGAAAAAGAAGAAGAAGAAGAGGATGAAGAAGAAGAGGAGGATGAAGAAGAAGAAGAAGAAGAAGAGGATGAAGAAGAAGGTTCCTGTTCTCAATGTCATCTTGCTGATACATGAGCTGTTGTATTAAAACCGTATCAGAATTAAGGGTCTCTTCGTGGGATTGTAAGGCGTTACTCAGGCCGTATTTTCAATTTTAATCAGTGGAGACGTGTTCTCTGGAGTGACCGATCACGCTTCTCTGTCCAGCAATCCAATGGACGTGTCTGGGTTTGGCGGTTGTCAGAAGAACGGTACTTTCCTGACTGCATTGTGCCAAGTGTAAAGTTTGGTGGAGGGGGGATTATGGTGTGGGGTTGTTTTTCAGGGGTTGGGCTTGGCCCCCTAGTTCCAGTTAAGAGAACTCTTAAGGTGACATTTTGGACAATTGCCTACTCCCAACGTTGTGGGAAGAGTTTGGGGATGGCTTCTTCCTGTACCAGCATGACTGCGCACCAGTGCACAAAGCCTAAAAATGGGCAGAGTTTAACAAGATTGCCCCCCTGCCCCATAGACTTAAGTGGGATTCTCATCTAAATACTCTTCTCTTCTCTAAATGTCTATCAAGATTTGCTGAACTGTTAACAAAATTAAACCTGGTCCAGGGGCAAACTGACCATTCGAGCACTCGGGCACTTCCCGAGGGCCCGGGGTCAGTAGGGGGCCCCATGAGATGCTCCTGGTGCATTTCATTGGCTGTTTCAAAGGCTTTTTTGGGTGTGGGCGAGGACACAGGGGCCCCATGATCCCCTATTGCCCGGGGGCCCCATGAGTTGTCAGTCCGCCCCTGACCTGGTCAGATCCACCCATGAGAAACGTTTTGAAAAAGATGGAATTTAACCAAGGCAACCTCATCTTATATTGGTAAAGGTTGGCTTTAATAGAAAAAAAAAAACAACTTTGTTTTAGAACGGCTTTTGTCATATCCTTGAAACATGTTTCTCCTCGTTATCTCTCATCTTGAAAATCATGGCAGAAAAGATGCAGAGGTCCAAATTCCTAACAGAAGAGACAGGACAGTGCTTTCGAAATGTAGACGTCACTTCCATTCTTAAGACTTTATTCATGTGGACACTGAATGCTGCCAGTCTATGCCTAGGAGCCGCCCATTGATGCGTTTCACCTTCCTTGGCTTAATTAAGCAGAGGAGGGTGACATGACTCAGAGGGGAGAGGTTACTAGGTGGGACTGAAGGCATGAAGTGCCCATATGTCCATATAAATAAAACTTGATGAACTGAAGGGGCATAACTGGATTGTTGTTTCCTAGTATTATGTGGAGTTCATACAGAGTGTGGAAGGGCTCCTGTAGTCAGTAACCTGTTTTCCACAGCCGAGGGGAATGGTGGATATTGGAGTGGTGGGACTTCCTTGGTTTCTTTTTGAAGTCTTTAGAGAGAACCTTTGCTTTGCCAATGCTGTGCAAACCAGCCAGTTTACACTAATGGCAAACCCTCACCCCTAAACCGGTTTGCAAAGCTCCTGACAGCCCTGCCTGATTGATGAGATGATGGGACCAAAATACAACCTGAGCCACTTCCTTTAGAAATTATTCCAGGGATACTAAGAAGAGGGACCGGGTGGTGCTGGCAATCAAGCTAAGGGAGTCCAGGCAGTTGTAAAATCAGATACAAGAGAGAAGCAGCCTTTGGAACAACATTTGGTCCTCTAAGTTCTACCTAAAGCCTTTTGGAACTACCAAACCCAATGCTGAAATTAAGATTGCGATTTGGCCACCCAAATCCATAAAATTTGCTCCAATTTGAACGTCATCCAAAGTTCAGAATCAAATCTATTGAAAATCTGAATTATTTTGTAACCTCCAAGAAGTTGTATCTGGTCTGGATTCTGAAGGTGCATGCATTGTTGAAGATATGAGGTCTGAATGGCACACATTGGGGTAGATCGGAGGAGTGCTCTGCATGCATTGGGGTTTATCTCAGGTCTGAAGTTTATGCATCAGAGATAATCTGAAGTACATGCATTGGAGCTCCTATGAGGTCTGAATTGCATACATCGGGGCTGTTTTGAAGTGTATGTGTTAGGACTGATCTGTGTTTGCATTGGGGCTGACCCGAGGTCTGAAGTGCATGGATTGGTGTTGATCTCAGGTCTGAAGTGCATACACTGAGGAAGATGAGGTCTGGTGTTTATGCGTTGGGGCTTGGTCCGAGGTCTGAAGTGCAAACACTGAGGAAGATCTGAGGTCTGATGTTTATGCGTTGGGACTGGTCTGAGGTCTGAAGTGCATACACTGAGGAAGATGAGGTCTGGTGTTTATGCGTTGGGGCTGGTCCGAGGTCTGAAGTGCATACACTGAGGAAGATCTGAGGTCTGATGTTTATGCGTTGGGGCTGGTCCGAGGTCTGAAGTGCATACTCTGAGGAAGATGAGGTCTGGTGTTTATGCGTTGGGGCTTGGTCCGAGGTCTGAAGCGCAAACACTGAGGAAGATCTGAGGTTCAGTGTTTATGCGTTGGGGCTGGTCTGAGGTCTGAAGTGCATACACTGAGGAAGATCTGAGGTCTGATGTTTATGCGTTGGGGCTGGTCCGAAGTGCATACACTGAGGAAGATCTGAATTCTGATGTTTATGTGCTGAGGCTGGTCTGAGGTCTGAAGTGCATACACTGAAGAAGATCTGAGTTCTGATGTTTATGCGTTGGGGCTGGTCCGAGGTCTGAAGTGCATACACTGAGGAAGATCTGAGGTCTGGTGTTCATGTGTTGGGGCTGGTCCGAGGACTGAAGTGCATACACTGAGGAAGATCTGAGGTCTGGTGTTCATGTGTTGGGGCTGGTCCGAGGTCTGAAGTGCATACACTGAGGAAGATCTGAGGTCTGATGTTCATGCGTTGGGGCTGGTCCGAGGTCTGAAGTGTATACATTGGGGCTAGTCTGAGATCTGATTTTTATGCATCGGGGATAATCTAAAGTGCACGTATTGGAGCTACTCTGGGGTGTGAAGTGCATACATTTGGGCCAATCTGAAGACCATGCATTGGGGATGATCTGAGGTCTTAAAGGATAGGTTCACCTTTTAACCTCCCAGGCAGTCTGAGTATGTCAGTATTTTTGAATGTCAAAGCGGTGCATTGTTTTGCATGGAAATTTGTTGTTTTATATTGTAGGCCTGTAATTCTTAGGAATAATTCACTTAAATCTGTTGCTGACTTTTTCTCGGTTGGTGGGATGTAGCCCACGAAGTGACAACCAGTCAGGCGTTCCGGGTTGACAACGCCAACAGAACGGCAACCTCTATTCACAGCCATTGATGGTATTTGGTGATTCACAAAGATACATTCGGCAATTTTCCAAATGAAGTCAGTATTAATTATAGGCTTGTCAGTCTTTTTTTTAGCAGAATGTAGGCATTCGACAAGCATTGCTCAAGATGATGCCTGAAGATCTTCTTGTAGCACTTCTTTTGCTGTTTCCTCATTGCTGGGTAGAATGTCATTGCTGGGTCGGCTCTGTCGACACCTCCCATGGTGCAATTGTAGTCTATCACTACTTGTGGCTTCCCCACCACTCCCTGAAGTATTATTAGGCCCAGAAATTTCCAAATGTCATCTTTGGTCACTGCTTCCCACTTTCTGCTTCTTGGAAACTTCCAATGCAGAGTAGCCAATTGTTACTCTTGGTACTGGTTTGTCTCTGTAACTATTTTTTCAATAAGCTCATCGGTCAGAAATAATTGTAAGTATGCCAAGGCGTTGTCGTGTTCAATGTCTACTTTCATACCAGATGCTCTAATAAATGGGAATCTTGGGGGGGCGTTCCCTGATCCGTACCACAGTCAATAGAGCACCAAGTTCACACATCAGTGAGCTCAGTTGCAGAATGGTCGCCACTTTCAGTGTCTGATGAGGAATTTCCCCCACGAATCATTATCACTCAATTCTGCAAGTGGTTCTGATTTACTATCGCTGTTCTCTAGCCGGTCTAAAACCGCGTCTGACCTAAAGGGACGCTTTTTGGACGCTTCTCAGTTTCCAGGCAGAATGAACAGTACAGGCAGGGCGCCGGACAAAGCACTCGGGACACAATTGAGTGGAAATAGTTTGATACAGTAATGGAATCCTAACAGATTACAATGTATTGTGTGTATATCATGTTTTTACTTTTTTTGAATCTCCCGCCGGTTCCACCCCCCCTTGCATCATGATGCGCACAGGGAAGAGAACCCTGAAGACAATGCCGGCATTGGCCGGAAGACATGGCTGGAGGACACCGCGGAAGGACATCAGGGGATGGCAGGATGAGGTAAGGATTGGGGGGATGGCAGGATGAGGTAAGGATCGGGGGATGGCAGGATGAGGCAAGGATCGGGGGATGGCAGGACGAGGCAAGGAACGGGGGATGGCAGGACGAGGTAAGGATCGGGGGATGGCAGGACCAGGTAAGGATCGGGGGTTGGCAGGACGAGGTAAGGATGGGGGGGATGGCAGGACGAGGTAAGGCTCGGGGGGATGGCAGGACGAGGTAAGGATCGGGGGGATGGCAGGACGAAGTAAGGATCGGGGGGATGGCAGGACGAGGTAAGGATCGGGGGGATGACAGGACGAGGTAAGGATCGGGGGGATGACAGGACGAGGTAAGGATCGGGGGGATGACAGGACGAGGTAAGGATCGGGGGGATGGCAGGACGAGGTAAGGATCGGGGGGTGGCAGGACGAGGTAAGGATCAGGGGATGGCAGGACGAGGTAAGGCTCGGGGGGGATGGCAGGACGAGGTAAGGATCGGGGGATGGCAGGACGAGGTAAGGATCGGGGGATGGCAGGACGAGGTAAGGATCGGGGGATGGCAGGACGAGGTAAGGATCGGGGGATGGCAGGACGAGGTAAGGATCGGGGGATGGCAGGACGAGGTAAGGATCGGGGGATGGCAGGACGAGGTAAGGATCGGGGGATGGCAGGACGAGGTAAGGCTCGGGGGGGATGGCAGGACGAGGTAAGGCTCGGGGGGGATGGCAGGACGAGGTAAGGCTCGGGGGGGATGGCAGGACGAGGTAAGGATCGGGGGATCACAGGACAAGGTAAGGATCGGGGGATGGCAGGAAAAGGACTACAGTGTTATTCTGAGTGTAGCTCGGGGGGGTTACTGCTTTTGGCACTGAAAATTAACCCCGAGCCACACTCAGGATTACCGCCAGGGAGGTCAACAAAAAATTTTTTTACAGGTAAAAAAAAAGTTAATTTATTATTTTTTGTTTGGGGAGCCTCTAAAGCATTGCAGCAGCGATCATACGGGACGCCCCCTGACCTGTCACTGTATCTGCGCTCATACATCCCGTACCAGCATGCAGATACTACTGAAGGAAGGTTCAATGAACAGTTAGGCTCCATGTACACTGCGGCTGATGAACTGACATTCAGGAGCTGTTCAGCATTTTGTTCAGCAGCCCCTGAACTCCCCCTAATGTCCTCCTATGTCTCCATGAACACATCGTCCTGTACAGGCAGTTGAGTTTACAGTCGATTTTTTTAATGCCCCAAACATGCGTTCAGGAGTAGATTTTATCAGCGTTTCAAATGCCAAACGCGTGTAAACGCATTTAGAACCGTTTTTTAACTGTTCCATATCCAGATGCTGCCCACAGTCTTTTTTAATCATCAGAAATGCATGCAAAGCGTTTTCCATGTATTCAAGTGGACCCGGTACACCAGCGCAGTCAGTTCCAGGTTTCGTGTGAAGACAAAATATGGTAGAACGCGCCGCATTATGCTCATGATGGGATCCATAGAGAATACAACCTGAAAAGACCGGTCATCTCCACACATACTGCTCTCTCTGCTTCTGCTCTCTCTATTCCTCTCAAAATGTCTGAAATAGTTAATTATTTACTGTTTTTCAGTGCATTCTGGGCATTTGGGAGGATCTCCTGAGGTTATCTTTTAAAAACGCTTCTAAATGCAGACGCGCATAAACGCGTTATGCAAACGCGGCTAAACTGACGTTTTTTTAACCTACATTTTCCAGCAGTCAGTTTCCATCGTTCAGAAATGTTTTCCAAACGTCCCGTGTCCATGGAGCCCTTATTCTGGAGAAGAATGCTGACCTCAGTTATAATAAACCCGGATAACTGGTCACAAGAGAGCCTTCCACTACCACCACCCTCCATACGCCAGCCACCCCCCCCCCTCCCAAGAGAGCCTTCCACTACCACCACCCTCCATACGCCAGCCATCCCCCCCCCCCCTCCCAAGAGAGTCTCCCACTACCACCACCCTCCATACGCCAGCCACCCCCCCCCCCTCCCAAGAGAGCCTTCCACTACCACCACCCTCCATACGCCAGCCATCCCCCCCCTCCCAAGAGAGCCTTCCACTACCACCACCCTCCATACGCCAGCCATCCCCCCCCCCCTCCCAAGAGAGTCTCCCACTACCACCACCCTCCATACGCCAGCCATCCCCCCCCCCCTCCCAAGAGAGTCTCCCACTACCACCACCCTCCATACGCCAGCCACCCCCCCCCCTCCCAAGAGAGCCTTCCACTACCACCACCCTCCATACGCCAGCCATCCCCCCCCTCCCAAGAGAGTCTTCCACTACCACCACCCTCCATACGCCAGCCATCCCCCCCCTCCCAAGAGAGCCTTCCACTACCACCACCCTCCATACGCCAGCCATCCCCCCCCTCCCAAGAGAGCCTTCCACTACCACCACCCTCCATACGCCAGCCATCCCCCCCCTCCCAAGAGAGCCTTCCACTACCACCACCCTCCATACGCCAGCCATTCCCCCCCCCCCTCCCAAGAGAGTCTCCCACTACCACCACCCTCCATACGCCAGCCACCCCCCCCCCTCCCAAGAGAGTCTCCCACTACCACCACCCTCCATACGCCAGCCATCCCCCCCCCCCTCCCAAGAGAGCCTTCCACTACCACCACCCTCCATACGCCAACCACCCCCCCCCCCCCCTCCCAAGAGAGCCTTCCACTACCACCACCCTCCATACGCCAGCCATCCCCCCCCCCCTCCCAAGAGAGTCTCCCACTACCACCACCCTCCATACGCCAGCCATCCCCTCCCCCCTCCCAAGAGAGTCTCCCACTACCACCACCCTCCATACGCCAGCCACCCCCCCCCTCCCAAGAGAGCCTTCCACTACCACCACCCTCCATACACATGCAAATCCCCCCCCCCTCCCAAGAGAGCCTTCCATTACCTCCACCCTCCCTACGCCAGCCATCCCCCCCCCCTCCCAAGAGAGCCTTCCACTACCACCACCCTCCATACGCCAGCCACCCCCCCTCCCAAGAGAGCCTTCCACTACCACCACCCTCCATACGCCAGCCACCCCCCCCCTCCCAAGAGAGCCTTCCACTACCACCACCCTCCATACGCCAGCCACCCCCCCCTCCCAAGAGAGCCTTCCACTACCACCACCCTCCATACGCCAGTCACCCCCCCCTCCCAAGAGAGCCTTCCACTACCACCACCCTCCATACGCCAGCCACCCCCCCCCCTCCCAAGAGAGCCTTCCACTACCACCACCCTCCATACGCCAGCCATCCCCCCCCCCTCCCAAGAGAGTCTCCCACTACCACCACCCTCCATACGCCAGCCATCCCCTCCCCCCTCCCAAAAGAGCCTTCCACTACCCCCCCCCCCTCCCAAAAGAGCCTTCCACTACCACCACCCTCCATACGCCAGCCATCCCCCCCCTCCCAAGAGAGCCTTCCACTACCACCACCCTCCATACGCCAGCCATCCCCCCCCTCCCAAGAGAGCCTTCCACTACCACCACCCTCCATACGCCAGCCATCCCCCCCCCTCCCAAGAGAGTCTCCCACTACCACCACCCTCCATACGCCAGCCACCCCCCCCCCTCCCAAGAGAGTCTCCCACTACCACCACCCTCCATACGCCAGCCATCCCCCCCCCCTCCCAAGAGAGCCTTCCACTACCACCACCCTCCATACGCCAGCCATCCCCCCCCCCTCCCAAGAGAGCCTTCCACTACCACCACCCTCCATACGCCAGCCACCCCCCCCCTCCCAAGAGAGCCTTCCACTACCACCACCCTCCATACGCCAGCCATCCCCCCCCCCTCCCAAGAGAGTCTCCCACTACCACCACCCTCCATACGCCAGCCACCCCCCCCCTCCCAAGAGAGCCTTCCACTACCACCACCCTCCATACACATGCAAATCCCCCCCCCTCCCAAGAGAGCCTTCCACTACCACCACCCTCCATACACATGCAAATCCCCCCCCTCCCAAGAGAGCCTTCCATTACCTCCACCCTCCATACGCCAGCCATCCCCCCCCCCCCTCCCAAGAGAGCCTTCCACTACCACCACCCTCCATACGCCAGCCATCCCCCCCCCCCTCCCAAGAGAGCCTTCCACTACCACCACCCTCCATACGCCAGCCACCCCCCCTCCCAAGAGAGCCTTCCACTACCACCACCCTCCATACGCCAGCCACCCCCCCCCTCCCAAGAGAGCCTTCCACTACCACCACCCTCCATACGCCAGCCACCCCCCCCTCCCAAGAGAGCCTTCCACTACCACCACCCTCCATACGCCAGCCACCCCCCCCTCCCAAGAGAGCCTTCCACTACCACCACCCTCCATACGCCAGTCACCCCCCCCTCCCAAGAGAGCCTTCCACTACCACCACCCTCCATACGCCAGTCACCCCCCCCTCCCAAGAAAGCCTTCCACTAACACCACCCTCCATACGCCAGCCACCCCCCCCCCTCCCAAGAGAGCCTTCCACTACCCCCCCCCCTCCCAAGAGAGCCTTCCACTACCCCCCCCCTCCCAAGAGAGCCTTCCACTACCCCCCCCTCCCAAGAGAGCCTTCCACTACCCCCCCCCTCCCAAGAGAGCCTTCCACTACCACCACCCTCCATACGCCAGCCCCCCCTCCCAAGAGAGCCTTCCACTACCACCACCCTCCATATGCCAGCCACCCCCCCCTCCCAAGAGAGCCTTCCACTACCACCACCCTCCATACGCCAGCCACCCCCCCCTCCCAAGAGAGCCTTCCACTACCACCACCCTCCATACGCCAGCCACCCCCCCCCTCCCAAGAGAGCCTTCCACTACCACCACCCTCCATACACATGCAAATCCCCCCCCCCTCCCAAGAGAGCCTTCCACTACCACCACCCTCCATACACATGCAAATCCCCCCCCTCCCAAGAGAGCCTTCCATTACCTCCACCCTCCATACGCCAGCCATCCCCCCCCCCCCTCCCAAGAGAGCCTTCCACTACCACCACCCTCCATACGCCAGCCATCCCCCCCCCCCTCCCAAGAGAGCCTTCCACTACCACCACCCTCCATACGCCAGCCACCCCCCCTCCCAAGAGAGCCTTCCACTACCACCACCCTCCATACGCCAGCCACCCCCCCCCTCCCAAGAGAGCCTTCCACTACCACCACCCTCCATACGCCAGCCACCCCCCCCTCCCAAGAGAGCCTTCCACTACCACCACCCTCCATACGCCAGCCACCCCCCCTCCCAAGAGAGCCTTCCACTACCACCACCCTCCATACGCCAGTCACCCCCCCCTCCCAAGAGAGCCTTCCACTACCACCACCCTCCATACGCCAGTCACCCCCCCCTCCCAAGAAAGCCTTCCACTAACACCACCCTCCATACGCCAGCCACCCCCCCCCCTCCCAAGAGAGCCTTCCACTACCCCCCCCCCTCCCAAGAGAGCCTTCCACTACCCCCCCCTCCCAAGAGAGCCTTCCACTACCCCCCCCTCCCAAGAGAGCCTTCCACTACCCCCCCCCTCCCAAGAGAGCCTTCCACTACCACCACCCTCCATACGCCAGCCCCCCCTCCCAAGAGAGCCTTCCACTACCACCACCCTCCATATGCCAGCCACCCCCCCCTCCCAAGAGAGCCTTCCACTACCACCACCCTCCATACGCCAGCCACCCCCCCCTCCCAAGAGAGCCTTCCACTACCACCACCCTCCATACGCCAGCCACCCCCCCCCTCCCAAGAGAGCCTTCCACTACCACCACCCTCCATACACATGCAAATCCCCCCCCCCTCCCAAGAGAGCCTTCCACTACCACCACCCTCCATACACATGCAAATCCCCCCCCTCCCAAGAGAGCCTTCCATTACCTCCACCCTCCATACGCCAGCCATCCCCCCCCCCTCCCAAGAGAGCCTTCCACTACCACCACCCTCCATACGCCAGCCATCCCCCCCCCCCTCCCAAGAGAGCCTTCCACTACCACCACCCTCCATACGCCAGCCACCCCCCCTCCCAAGAGAGCCTTCCACTACCACCACCCTCCATACGCCAGCCACCCCCCCCCCTCCCAAGAGAGCCTTCCACTACCACCACCCTCCATACGCCAGCCACCCCCCCCTCCCAAGAGAGCCTTCCACTACCACCACCCTCCATACGCCAGCCACCCCCCCCTCCCAAGAGAGCCTTCCACTACCACCACCCTCCATACGCCAGTCACCCCCCCCTCCCAAGAGAGCCTTCCACTACCACCACCCTCCATACGCCAGTCACCCCCCCCTCCCAAGAAAGCCTTCCACTAACACCACCCTCCATACGCCAGCCACCCCCCCCCTCCCAAGAGAGCCTTCCACTACCCCCCCCCCTCCCAAGAGAGCCTTCCACTACCCCCCCCTCCCAAGAGAGCCTTCCACTACCCCCCCCCTCCCAAGAGAGCCTTCCACTACCACCACCCTCCATACGCCAGCCCCCCCTCCCAAGAGAGCCTTCCACTACCACCACCCTCCATATGCCAGCCACCCCCCCCCTCCCAAGAGAGCCTTCCACTACCACCACCCTCCATACGCCAGCCACCCCCCCCTCCCAAGAGAGCCTTCCACTACCACCACCCTCCATACACCAGCCACCCCCCCCCCCCCTCCCCAGCTAGAGAAGGAAAGACACTCACCTTCACAGCTCCAGATATCCCCTGGAATGAGAGTCAGGCTCTGCATACACCGTCAATCAAGGACCACACAGCCTCTCTTGGATCTCACCAGGTCCCCGTGCCGCGTGTGTCCCTTCTTCCAGGGGCAGTGCTGCCCCCCTGAAAAATGCCACCCTAGGCAAATGCCTTGTTTGCCTTGTGGTAAATACACCCCTGATTCCCACTCTGAGAGACAGAATTAAAAAAAAAAAAATTCAGGAAACCACATTGTATGATTTGTAAAGAATGTATTTGTCTTGCACTGCTGAACAGAAGTATTTGAACGCCTAAGAAACAGCAAGAATTCTGGCTCTCAAAGACCTGTTACTGCGCCTTTAAAAAGTCCACCTCTACTCCACTCATTAATCTAACTTAGTAGCACCTGTCTGAGCTCTTTAAAGACACCTGTCCACCCCACAGTCAGACGCCAACTACTACCATGGGCAAGACCAAAGAGCTGTCAAAAGACACCAGAGACAAAATTGTGGACCTCCACAAGGCTGGAAAGGGCTACGGGGCAATTGCCAAGCAGCTTGGTGAAAATAGATCAACTGTTGGAGCAATTGTTAGAAAATGGAAGAGGCTAAAGACGACGGTCAGTCTCCCTCGGACTGGGGCTCCATGCAAGATCTCACCTCGTGGGGTATCACTGATGATAAGAAAGGTGAGGAATCAGCCCAGAACTACAAGGGAGGAGCTGGTCAATGACATGAAGAGAGCTGGGACCACAGTTTCAAAGGTCACTGTCGGTAGAACACTACGCCGTCATGGTTTCCAATCATGCATTGCACGGAAGGTTCCCCTGCTCCAGTCATCACATGTCCAGGCCCGTCTGAAGGTTGCCAATGACCATCTGGATGATCCAGAGGAGACATGGGAGAAAGTCATGTGGTCACATGAGACCAAAGTAGAACTTTTTGGTCTAAACTTCACTCGTCGTGTTTGGAGGAAAAAGAAGGATGAGTTGCATCCCAAGAACACCATCCCTACTGTGAAGCATGGGGGTGGTAACATCATGCTTTGGGGGTGCTTTTCTGTGAAGGGGACAGGATGACTGCACTGTATTAAGGAGAAGATGAATGGGGCCATTTATTGTGAGATTTTCAGCAACAACCTCCTTCCCTCAGTCAGAGCATTGAAGACGGGTCGTGGCTGGGTCTTCCAACATGACAACGACCCGAAGCACACAGCCAGGATAACCAAGGAGTGGCTCCGTAAGAAGCATATCAAGGTTCTGGAGTGGCCTAACCAGTCTCCAGACCTAAATCCAGCAGAACATCTTTGGAGGGAGCTCAAACTCCATGTTGCTCAGCGACAGCCCCAAAACCTGACAGATCTAGAGGAGATCAGTGTGGAGGAGGGGGCCAAAATCCCTGTTGCAGTGCAAACCTGGTCAGGAACTACAGGAAACGTCTGACCTCTGTAATTGCAGACAAAGGCTTCTGTACCAAATATTAACACAGATCTTCTCAGGGGTTCAAATACTTCTGTTCAGCAGTGCAAGACAAATACATTCTTTACAAATCATACAATGTGGTTTCCTGAATTTGTTTTAAAATTCTGTCACTCAGAGTGGGAATGCACCTACAATGTGAATGTCAGACCCCTCCATGATGGAGAAGTGGGAGAACTTGCAAAATCGCAGGGGGTTCAAATACTTCTGTTCCTCACTGTATGTCAGAGCTATATAAATGTATGATAAGAATAGTGTGTGACTGTGGGGGAGGGGACATTAGAGTGCACATTTTTGTTTATTAAAAATCTTACAAACAAACAACATAATACAACACATATTTACATATATATACAATGAAGGAAATGCGTATTTGCTCCCCTGCTGATGTTGAATGTTCGCCCCTCACACAGAAATGATCGGTCTACAAATCGAATGTTCGGTGTATTGTAACACTGAGAGACAGAATACAACAACAAATTCAGCAGAAATGCGTCTAACAAATGATGACTGATTTGCATGTTCATGAGGGAAAGAAGGATTTGATCCTCTATCATTCAGCAGGATTTCTGGCTCCCAGGTGTCTTTCATACAGGTAACAAGCTGAGATTAGAAGCAGTCTCTTAAAGGGAGTGCTGCTAATCTCATTGTGTTACCTGTATAAAAGACACCTGTCCACAGGAGCAATCAAACCATCAGATTCCAAACTCTCCACCATGGCAAAGACCAAAGAGCTGTCCAAGGATGTCAGGGACAAGATGGTAGACCTACACAAGGCTGGACTGGGCTACCAAACTATGGCCAAGCAGCTTGGTGAGAAGGTGACAACAGTTGGTGCAATCATTCACAAATGGAAGAAACACAAAACAAGTGTCAGTCTCCCTAGGTCTGGTGCACCATGCAAGATCTCACCTCGTGGAGTGTCAATGATCATGAGAACAGTGAGGAATCATCCCAGAACTACACGTGAGGATCTTGTCAATGATCTCCAGGCAGCTGGGACCACAGTCACCAAGAAAACAATTGGTAACACACTACGCCGACAAGGACTGAAATCCTGCAGTGCCCGCAAGGTCCCTCTGCTCAAGAAAGCACATGTCCAGGCCCGTCTGAAGTCTGCCACTGAACATCTGAATGATGCAGAGGAGGACTGGTGGGAAGTGTTGTGGTCAGATGAGACCAAAACCAAGCTCTTTGGCATCAACTCAACTCGCCGTGTTTGGAGGAGGAGGAATGCTGCCTATGACCCCCAAGAACACCATCCCAACTGTGATACATGGTGGTGGAAACATTCTGTTTTGGGGGTGTTTTTCTGCTAAGGGGACAGGACAACTGCACCACATCAAAGGAACGATGGACGGGGCAATGTACCATCACATCTTGGGTGAGAACCTTCCCTTAGCCAGGGCATTAAAAATGGGTCGTGGATGGGTGTTCCAGCATGACAATGACCCAAAACACACGGCCAAGGCAACAAAGGAGCGGCTCAAGAAGAAGCACATTAAGGTCCTGGAGTGGCCTAGCCAGTCTCCAGACCTTAATCCGATTGAAAATTTGTGGAGGGAGCTGAAAGTTCAAGTTGCCAAACATCAGCCACCAAACCTTCATGACTTGGAGAGGATCTGCCAAGAGGAGTGGGCCAACATCCCTCCTGAGATGTGTGCGAACCTGGGGGCCAACTCCAGGAAACGTCTGACCTCTGATTGCCAACAAGGGATTTGCCACCAACTACTAAGTCATGTTTTGTGAAGGGGATCAAATCCCTATTTCCCTCATGAACATGCAGATCAGTCATCATTTGTTAGACGCATTTCTGCTGAATTTGTTGTTGTATTCTGTCTCTCAGTGTTACACCGAACATTCCATTGTTAGACCGATCATTTCTGTGTGAGGGGCGAACATTCCATTGTTAGACCGATCATTTCTTTGTGAGGGGCGAACATTCACCATCAGAGGGGAGCAAATACACATTTCCTTCACTGTATATAAAATTAAACAAAAACAGCTTACTTCAGCATAGAAAACAATAAACGGCTTTCTTGACGGGAAAAACAAACAGAACCAATCATATTTTATTATTATCTTTATGTTGTATCTCAGCCGACCCGACCGTCACCTAACCCCCCCCTCAGGCTAGGAAACGATGAAACATTGATCCCATGCATGGAGCCTTTTTTCAAAAATCTGATCTTACAAAAATCTAGAGGACGTGAAAGGACAGAAAGAGAAGCCACGCCCCCAGAGCCTGACAGACAGCAGCTACGGGGACCTGACATTCCTCCACACCTTTGTCAAGGCTCCTGGCCACCACTCGTCCTTCTCAAGACCCCAAATCTTTCCAACCTCACCCAGAATGTTGTTCACCACCACCTCGACGGGACGGACTTTTTTCCACGTGGAAAACTGACACTGTGCATTCCACGTGTAGTAACGGACTACTAAGCTAACTAGAAAAAGTGTCTCAAAAACAAAGTCCTGGTGAGCTTGAAAGGCTCCGTCCATCATCTCCTCCACCCCACCACACTCCACTCTTGGACAACCACGGTTCTCCACAGAGCGATGCTTCAGGTTGCCCTTCACATAGAGTCTGCCATGGAACAATCGCCAGACCAAATCCTTGAACTTTAAAGGGATTCTCTCCAGATTCATCAAACGCAGACCCTCCCTCATAACCGGGCCTGGGCAATCCCTCAAGACCAATGGCTCGCTAAAGGCGGATTCAACAACCCTCCTCTCCAGAGCTTCCTAGGAAGAGACTTAAGTTCCCTCTCGCCATTGCCAAAGCATTCTCAGGCACGGGGCAACATAAGTCGGGAGCTTACCATGTTGGACCCTCAGGCTTTTCACTGGCCCACCATTCTCCCAGCTCCATAGAAAAGCCTTAAACCAGGACTGAAAAAGACAATCCACCCAGGCGGTTCCTCTGCCAGCATGCAACCAAAATTATGTTTCAAAAACATGAGAGAAAAGCAAACCACCGGGTTGACCATACCTAGGCCACCCAAGGTAGGATACAGACCTCTTAATGAGGTTTAGTCTGTTCCCTCATAACAGCTGGAAGAAACAACTGTATATCTTCGGCCTTGGGACGAGTCCCTTCTACTCCAGCAGACCCCTATACATATGGTCATACTTCTCCTAGAAAATATCGAGAGACTCGGGGAGCACAAAGGACGGTCATACTCATAGGAGCCCACCGGACTGATCAAAGCGAAGATGTCATCAGCCTTAAAACCCATCGCCAAATCTTGTCCACAACCAACCTCCTGACAGTGGGAGAACCCCCACCTTCAGCAGCAGTCCTCCCCCAGAGCTGACAGCCAGATGTGACCCCCTCCTCCCAGCCAGAGCCCCAGCCTAGGTTTTATTTGCAGCATGAGATGTACCGGACCTTAAAGCTGCACCCCGCCCATTGGTTGCAGGCAACACAGAACCCCGCTCTGCAAACTAACATCAGTGGCAACATCAGCAGCCACTCCATCCACCAACACACATGCATTCTCCTTTCCAGCATTGCAAGAACTTTTATCATTCACATGTTTCCTTTCACTCGTGGCACTACTGCTCCCAGCAGACCCACTCACACCAGATGCTCCTGCTCTCCCCCTCCCCAACATACTCCTCTGAGGCAAAAGCCTTCCACTCCTGGTCACTCTCCCCTGGGTTTCAGCAACACCTTTCATAGTGCAGCTGACATTTCCCCCCCACCATTTTCTGCCATCAGCAGGGATTGTCCAGCCAAAATGTCAGTTTCCACTTTTACCTCCCCCCCAGCAGAGTCCACAGGATTCCCAGTCCCAGCAGAGTCACAGTCACAGGATTCCCAGCAGAGTCCGCAGTCACAGGATTCCCCATTCCAAGCAGAGCCCCAGTCACAGGATTCCCAGTCCCAGCAGAGTCCGCGGTCACAGGATTCCCAGTCCCAGCAGAGTCCGCAGTCACAGGATTCCCAGTCCCAGCAGAGTCCGCAGTCACAGGATTCCCAGTCCCAGCAGAGGTCCGCAGTCACAGGATTCCCAGCAGAGTCCACAGTCACAGGATTCCCAGCAGAGTCACGCAGTCACAGGATTCCCATTCCAAGCAGAGTCCCCAGTCACAGGATTCCCAGTCCCAGCAGAGTCCGCGGTCACAGGATTCCCAGTCCCAGCAGAGTCCGCGGTCACAGGATTCCCAGTCCCAGCAGAGTCCGCAGTCACAGGATTCCCAGTCCCAGCAGAGTCCGCAGTCACAGGATTCCCAGTCCCAGCAGAGTCCGCAGTCCACAGGATTCCCAGCAGAGTCCCCGGTCACAGGATTCCAAGTCCCAGCAGAGTCCGCAGTCACAGGATTCCCAGCAGAGTCCCCGGTCACAGGATTCCCAGTCCCAGCAGAGTCCACGGTTACAGGATTCCCGGTCCCAGCAGAGTCCCGCAGTCACAGGATTCCCAGCTGAGTCTGCAGTCACAGGATTCCCAGTCCCAGCAGAGTCCGCCGTCACAGGATTCCCAGTCCCAGCAGAGTCCGCGGTCACAGGATTCCCAGTCCCAGCAGAGTCCCGCGGTCACAGGATTCCCAGCTGAGTCCGCAGTCACAGGATTCCCCAGTCCAGCAGAGTCCGCGGTCACAGGATTCCCAGTCCCAGCTGTGTCCGCGGTCACAGGATTCCCAGTCCCAGCAGAGTCCGCGGTCACAGGATTCCCAGTCCCAGCAGAGTCCGCGGTCACAGGATTCCCAGTCCCAGCAGAGTCCGCGGTCACAGGATTCCAGTCCCAGCAGAGTCCGCGGTCACAGGATTCCCAGTCCCAGCAGAGTCCGCGGTCACAGGATCCCAGTCCCAGCAGAGTCCGCGGTCACAGGATTCCCAGTCCCAGCAGAATCCGCGGTCACAGGATTCCCAGTCCCAGCAGAGTCCGCGGTCACAGGATTCCCAGTCCCAGCAGAGTCCGCGGTCACAGGATTCCAGTCCCAAGCAGAGTCCGCGGTCACAGGATTCCCAGTCCCAGCCAGAATCCGCAGTCACAGGATTCCCAGTCCCAGCAGAAGTCCGCGGTCACAGGATTCCCAGTCCCAGCAGTCCTGCAGGCACAGCAGCCATCTTCCCTGCAGAGCTCTGTGCACACACAGAGGATTCCCTCCAAACTCTGCACATGGCTGTCCCATACTGGAGTCCAAACTGTCAGATTTAATAAAGCATGGCTTCTCAGTCTTTTTTTCCTTTACAGGACCAGGTACAGAGTCCTCACCGTCATCTCCATCCGCAAAATCCTCGGAAAACCCAGAAGGTTCTTCTCCTTAGGGGAGACTTTAGCAGCCCTCCGCCATTTTCCTCTACCTCCTGTGCTGTTCCTCCAGCTTGCTGGGGAGGGAGGGATGCAGAGGCTGACATTTCCTCCAGGGAAGCAGATCCTGAGGTGGATGGGATAACAGGGACAGCATCCAGGACCCCCTCCTCGCTCTCCACCTGTACTGCCACCGCCGATGCTGGATCTTTACTGGTGTCTCCCTTCATTTTCCGGAACCTTTCCTCATTCTGGAACTTCTCCTTGAACGCGCCACTCTTTTCCTTCAGTGCTTTCACCAAACTCTGCCGCTGTTTGATGGCGTCCTCCAAACCTTTCAGCTCCGGCTTTAGACTCTGCCGCTGCTTGATGGCGTCCTCCAAACCTTTCAGCTCCGGCTTTAGACTCTGCCGCTGCTTGATGGCGTCCTCCAAACCTTTCAGCTCCAGCTTCAGACTCTGCCGCTGCTTGATGGCGTCCTCCAAACCTTTCAGCTCTGCTTTCAGACTCTGCTGCTGCTTGATGGCGTCCTCCAAACCTTTCAGCTCCGCTTTCAGACTCTGCCGCTGCTTGATGGCGTCCTCCAAACCTTTCAGCTCCGGCTTCAGACTCTGCCGCTGCTTGATGGCGTCCTCCAAACCTTTCAGCTCCGGCTTCAGACTCTGCCGCTGCTTGATGGCGTCCTCCAAACCTTTCAGCTCTGGCTTCAGACTCTGCCGCTTCTTGATGGCGTCCTCCAAACCTTTCAGCTCCGGCTTCAGACTCTGCCGCTGCTTGATGGCGTCCTCCAAACCTTTCAGCTCCGGCTTTAGACTCTGCCGCTGCTTGATGGCGTCCTTCAAACCTTTCAGCTCCGGCTTCAGACTCTGCCGCTGCTTGATGGCGTCCTCCAAACCTTTCAGCTCCGGCTTCAGACTCTGCCGCTGCTTGATGGCGTCCTCCAAACCTTTCAGCTCCGGCTTCAGACTCTGCCGCTGCTTGATGGCGTCCTCCAAACCTTTCAGCTCCGGCTTCAGACTCTGCCGCTGCTTGATGGCGTCCTCCAAACCTTTCAGCTCTGGCTTTCAGACTCTGCCGCTGCTTGATGGCGTCCTCCAAACCTTTCAGCTCTGCTTTCAGACTCTGCCGCTGCTTGATGGCGTCCTCCAAACCTTTCAGCTCCGGCTTTAGACTCTGCCGCTGCTTGATGGCGTCCTTCAAACCTTCAGCTCTGGCTTCAGACTCTGCCGCTGCTTGATGGCGTCCTCCAAACCTTTCAGCTCCGGCTTCAGACTCTGCCGCTGCTTGATGGCGTCCTCCAAACCTTTCAGCTCCGGCTTTAGTCTCTGCCGCTGCTTGATGACATCCTCCAAACCTTTCAGCTCCGGCTTCAGACCTGCCGCTGCTTGATGGAGTCCTCCAAACCTTTCAGCTCCGGCTTCAGACTCTGCCGCTGCTTGATGGCGTCCTCCAAACCTCCAAACAGGTTCATCAGCTTTCCTCCTCCTTTGCAATTCTCAGCAAATAGTCAGCAACCCGCTCACTGAAGGCAGGGAGGGATTCCCATCTTTTAGGGCCACAGCCAAGATCTTCTGGTGTAGGTGAAGCTTGGGAGCGCAAGCTGGGTCCCTAAGGGAGAACATGGCCTGAGCCTATCCCAAAATCAGCCATCTTGCTGTGGTCAGGCAAGCAGGCCTGCCCCCTAGTGTCTGGAGAGGGAGAGCAACAGCACAAGCAACCTCCCTGGTACAGAGACTGATGGGACTGCGGGGGAGGGGAGATTAGAGCGTAAGCTCCTCTGGTACAGAGACTGATGGGACTGCGGGGGAGGGGACATTAGAGCGTAACCTCCTCTGGTACAGAGACTGATGGGACTGCGGGGGAGGGGACATTAGAGCGTAAGCTCCTCTGGTACAGAGACTGATGGGACTGTGGGGGGAGGGACATTAGAGCGTAAGCTCCTCTGGTACAGAGACTGATGGGACTGTGGGGGGAGGGGACATTAGAGCGTAAGCTCCTCTGGTACAGAGACTGATGTGACTGCGGGGGAGGGACATTAGAGTGTAAGCTCCTCTGTACAGAGACTGATGTGACGCTGGGGGAGGGGACATTAGAGCTTAAACTCCTCTGGTACAGAGACTGATGTGACGCTGGGGGAGGGGACATTAGAGTGTAAGCTCCTCTGGTGCAGAGACTGATGTGACTGTGGGGGAGGGGACATTAGAGCGTAAGCTCCTCTGGTGCAGAGACTGATGTGACTGTGGGGGAGGGGACATTAGAGCGTAAGCTCCTCTGGTACAGAGACCGATGGGACTGTGGGGGGAGGGGACATTAGAGCGTAAGCTCCTCTTGTACAGAGACTGATGTGACGCTGGGGGAGGGGACATAGGAGCGTAAGCTCCTCTGGTGCAGAGACTGATGTGACTGTGGGGGAGGGGACATTAGAGTGTAAGCTCCTCTGGTGCAGAGACTGATGTGACTGTGGGGGAGGGGACATTAGAGTGTAAGCTCCTCTGATGCAGAGACTGATGTGAATGGCTCAGTGTTCTCCGTACAGCACTGTGGTATATGTCAGAGCTATATAAATGTATAATAATGTGTGATGGGGGGGGGGGGCATTACATTCTAGACACCTGACATGTCATATAATCTTTTGTACTTGTACATGAGGACAGTACGATCACCTGAGAACCTTTGACTAATGACTTGTTCTGGTCACAGCCAGGAGGAGACTCTGGTGGGATTGTCTTCTATTATATACAAGTACTGAGGAGCCCACCAATGGAGGAGGCTGCAAGCTAAAAGGCGAATGTTAACCTACATCAGGTGTGTATAGCGCCCCTCTGGTGGTGGATACAAGTAACAACACCGGCAGGGTTTAGTTCTAAACAGTAATATGGAGAACTCTGGAGCACAGCAGTGACCCCTGCAGCCCACACTTTCATTTGAGGCACGTTTCTTCATTTGCCCCATGGTGGCACGTCACCCAGCAATCATTGTGTTTTCATGTACAATAGTTATTGCAAGTGACTCTGTGGCTATATTGTACAATGGGGGTCTCCAGACTTTCCAGTATGAGGGCCACATCATATACTTTACAAATATTCGGGGATGAAAAAAAATTGGACTCCATCTGACATCAGGGTCCCTATCAGAGCCCCCCATACATCAGCCTGACCTTCAGAGTACCCCCTAATCATCAAGACCCCATCAGAGTCCTCCCTGACCTTCAGAGTACCCCCCTAACGTCAGGGTCCCCTTCAGACCCCCATACATCAGCTTGTGCTTCAGAGTACCCCCTTACATCAAGGTCCCCATCAGAGTCCCCCTTACATTAGCCTCACCTTCAGAGCCCTCCCTGACATCAAGGTCCCCATCAGAGCCCTCCCTGACATCAGCCTCACCTTCAGAGTACCCCCTTACATCATGGTCCCCAACAGAGACCCTTTACATCAGCCTCACCTTCAAAGTCCCTCCTTACAACAGATTTCCTATAAGAGCCCCCTTACACCAACCTCACTTTCACCTTCCATCAAGGTCCCCATCAGAGCCCCCTTACATCAGCCTTACCATCTTACATCAGGGTCCCAATCAGAGTCTCCTCCAGTAGCCCTTTACATCAGAAGCCAAGACCATAGGTAGCCTATGCTGACTTATCCTCAACCAGTGCCATGTGACCTGCGGGCAATAATCTGGAGACCCCTGCTGTAGAACAGACTCACCTGTCCTGTCTCTGAAGGTTTTCATTCATCTAGATCAGGGGGTCTCCGAACTTTCTACACAAAGGGCCAGTTCACCGTTCTTCAGACTTTGCGGGGGCTGAGCTGTGGCCGGTGTGAGATGAAAATGTGCTGGTATCAATGGAAGTAAACAATGCCCTATTAGCATTAGGAGCAATAGCGCCCCATCAATGGTGCCAGAGGGAAGCAATAGCGCCCCATCAATGGTGCCAGGGAGAGCAATAGCGGCCCCATCCTTGGTGCCAGGGAGAGCAATAGCGGCCCCATCCTTGGTGCCAGGGAGAGCAATAGCGGCCCCATCCTTGGTGCCAGGGAGAGCAATAGCGGCCCCATCCTTGGTGCAAGTAAAAGCTCAATACAGAATGTAACAATTTGCACCCCATCCTTGGGGTCAGGGGGAGGAATAGCGCCCCATCCTGTATCAGAGCAAAAGCCATGAGTTCAAAAGGAACTGTCTGCAAGGCTCAGAGACAGGATTATTGCAAGGCACAGATCTGGAGAAGGCTACAAAAAAAAAAAAAAAAAAAAAAAAAAGGCTGAAACTGCACTGAAGGTTCCCAAAAGCAGTGGCCTCCATAATTCTCAAACGGAAGACCTTGAGAGTCCTTCATTTGTTTTTCCCCAAACTTCAAGCAGGCTTTCATGTGTTTTGTGCTGCAGGCCCAAACTTTACCCATTATGGGGTATGCACCCCTGCAGGGTCTTCAGAGACTCTACTCTCTTCCACGAGGATGACCACACTGGACTTGGAGAGCACCTTGCCAGAAATGTCCCTTAGGCACGCTGTACACAGGCGCTTGCTGCCCGCAGGTTTCAGCACCAAATGGAAGACATTAGAGGCCGTTCTTGCTCTCGCATGCAGGGATTTAGGTTTAGTCGCCTCTTGGCCTGCTGGCCATAGTGACTGATCCAGATGAAGCCCACCAGGAACAGGTCTAGGGATGTGGGAAAGTCAGAGACACGGGGAGCAAATACATCCTTCAGATACTAGCACAAGACAGAGGTTTAGCCAAGCTGGGAGGGGTTATGCCTGCTGAAGGTGGCAGCATAACCCAAGTAGTCAGGAATATCAACTCCTCTGTGTCCTGCGATCTACAGTTCAGAAACCTGGCCAGGATATTCCAGGCTGGAGCTACTCTGAAGGCAAACTTCTGAAGAAGATTCCTCAAAGAAGAAGCAATGGTAGATCCGAAGACACGGCCTAACCGCTTGCCGACCACCCTATAGCAGAAATACTACTCCAGGGCTGCAGCGGTGCGCACCCTACCCACGCCACCATTCACAGCTGCAGCTGTCAGTCACCGGGCCACAGCTGGTGTAATTACCAGGCGCCCAGTGAATTCCAACGGGGAGGACCACTGTTTTGTTTACCAACAGTCCTGTCAGCTCCTGCACACTGCACACTGCACAGCCATCCAGAGCAGTGTGATTACAGTGAAGCACACAGACACCGCCCCCTAGTAACACTCCCAGCACAGTTAACCCTTTGATCACCCCTCATATTAACCTGAGGATGCCAGTGACATCCAGTCCCCCCCCCGTGTCAGAACGTCTGCTGCAGTCCCGCTATAAGTCACTGATCACCACCATTACTAGTAGAAAAAAAAATAAATTCCCAGAAGAAATACCACTATTTGTACACGCTATAAAAAACTTTCACGTAAACCAATTAATTTACACGTATTGGGATTTTTATTTTTAGCAGACACGGAGCGGAATACATTTTGGCCTAAACTTATGACGAAATTTGATTTTTTACATTTTTTTTTTACTGGACATGTCTAATAGCAAAAAGTCAAAACTATTCTCACAATTTTTCTTTTAGGCTCCATGCAGACGGGGCGTTTTGATAACGCTGGTAATGTTAGCTGTGTACAGTCACGTTAGCGTTTATCGGCTTTTTCACGCATTTGCGGTTTTAAAAAAAAAAAAAAAAATGTAATTTTGGTCAAATATCATCCAAAGACGCCGGTTTTTGTCATTTGTAGACGCTCTAACTTTCACGTAAACCAAATAATTTACACATATTGGGATTTTTTTTTTTTTTTTTTTTTTTTTTTTTTTTAGCAAAGCCATGGAGCAGAATGTGACAAAATTTGATTTTTAAATTTTTTTTTACTGGGCATTTAATAGCAAAAATTCAAAAAAAAGTTCACAAAATTTTATTTTTAGGCTCCATGTACACGGGGGGGGGGGGCTTTTAAATAATGCTGGTAACATTAGCTGTGTAAAGTCACGTTAGCGATTTTGCATTAGCATTTAGCAGCTTTTTCCCGTGTTTGCGGTTTTTAGCATTTTTTTTTGTTCTTTAACCACTTGCCGTCTGGCCGCTGTTTATTCGGCAGGACGGTGGCAGTCCAGGGGCTGTTTGTCATTCATAAACAGCACCTGCATTTTCAAGCTGTGCACCCTGGTGGAACACCGATCGTCATACGGGACCACTGTGTGAGGTGCCAATCAGTGATCACATGCAGAGTAGTAAGCAAGATGTCACGTCCCACATCATTGCTTACTACGTGTGAAATCGGTGAATGCTCACAGAGGTCACATGGTACAGGGCTATTCACAACAGCCTTGTACCATGTGACAAGCTGTGACCATTAAATACCAATGATGTACCGCGCTCCAATATAGTCAACCTTAAAACTACATCCCCCAGAGGAAGCTACGAGTCCCTGTAGCGTAACGCGTAGGGGAGGGGCGGTGACGTCATCACGCATCCACAGAGGAACGGCGAGTATATTCACTGAAGGCAAACACACCTGCAAGGCTGCCTGTAGAACTATCTGGATACATTTTTACACAATGCGAGTGGGAGATCAAAGCATAATAAATGATCGTTATCCCGGATAAGACACTATGTTTCTTTTCCCTTCTCTGTATGTTCCGTATATGGAGGAATAAACCAAGCAGCCAGCGGAGAAAGTCCTATTGAGAAGGCTGAGCTGAGGAGAGAGGAGAGGAGAAAGGAGAGAGAGGTTCACGCAGTGAACACAGACTCATCACACAGATTAGATTGAACTACAATACCATCTCATTCCCAAAGAAGTGAACTGTTGTTCCCATTTCAAAATTAATTAATTTCTTTCTCATTTAAATCTTTTTCTCATATATGTTTTATTTATTTATTCTTTCACACCTATTAATTAATTTATATATTTAGGTATAACCGATTTATAAAATTACTGGATTATTGGTGGTACACTTATTAATTTATAATATCACATAAGGTTGAATATATTGGAGCGCGGTACATCATATGGTCACATTCATACACCTGGAGAGGGTGTAATAAGTACCTAGCGATCTAATATTTTATGAAATTTATTTAAGCACGTAATGAACTAATTAGTAATATTTTGGTAGTTCACATATATATTTTTTATATATTTTTCATGCACAAAATTAATTGATCACAGATAAAGAAAACTTCTAGTGGCTCACAAGTAATTATCCAATTACAAGCTGTGACCAATCACACCTCACACACAGTATTTCTCAATGGCTGCAAGAAGGCAGCCAGAGAGGAGAAATTATTGCTTTTACAGCCTTTATGGGTGTAAAAGCAATCAGTGTAAAAAAAAAAAAAAAATATATCTTCATCACCCCCCACAAGTACAGTGTCATCATGGTGCTAGGGCGACAGTATCTAAAAAATAAAAATGTACAGAAATTTAGAAATTATAATTTTTGGTTATAAACTAATTTGGGTTACTTTTTTTTTTACTAAAAAAAAAAAAAAAAAAAAAAAAAAAAAGAAGATAGCTGAATACATTTTGGCCAAGATTTATGATGAAATATTTATTTGCAAAATTTTATAAGGAAAAAAAAAAAACCCTCAATTTGACTTTCCATTTATATAGCAAAAAAAAAAAAAAAAAAAATCCCAGTGGTGAATAAATACCACCAAAATAAAGCTTTATCGGTCTCAAAAAAAAAATGCTAAGAAATTCATATGGGTATGGTGTTGCATGACCGCGCAATTGTCATTCAAAGTGGGATGGTGCTGAAAGCTGAAAAATTGGCCTGGGCAGGAAGGGGGGGGAAGTGTCCGGACTGTTAGTGGTTAACAAAAAAAAAAAAAACATCCAAAAATGCCAGTTTGTGACGTTTTAGTGTTTTTACAGCTAAAAAAACTCCTCTAGAAGCTCACTAATCCGGAGTTTTTTTTTTCCAAAAAACGTTGATTCCAGTCTATGTGTGTATGGACACCGAGGAGAACATGCTGGGAGGTTATTGGCTGTAGAAAAAAAAAACAAAAACGTCAAAAACCAAAACACAGCTGCTGTAACAACGTCCCGTGTGTGAGGACTTAAAAGCGCAAAAATAAACGCACAGGAGATCAAATACCACCGAAAGAAATCTCAATTTGTGGGGGGGGGGGGAAGCATGAATTTAATTTAGGTGCAGTGTTGCATGACCGCACAATTGTCAAAGTAACGCAGCGCAAAAATTGGCCCGGTCAGGGGGAGGGGGGGGGGGGAATACTCAGGAGGGGGAGGAGTTAACAGGCATTTCATTCTTTACATAAGAAGACCGTTTTTTGCCCAGAAGGCCCTTACAATGGGTGTCCTCGCCGGCTGCCTGCTCATCCTCCATGTCACCTCCTACACACTCATGTTGCGGATCCACAAAGCGAGTTGAGTCCGACATTAGAGGGAACCAGTTTATTGAACGATTACATAACTGGAAGTCCTGAAAATTTTATTTAAAAAAAAAAAATACTGACTGGAGGAGGCAGTAATATCTGAATGGGGGGAGAAGTGCAGCGACTGAGGGCGAAAATAATAAAACAAGGCGGAGATGTTAAAAGAAGTCTACGTCATCCGGTGCGTCCAGGTCGCGGTACTCGATGATAGAGCGCGGGTCTCCTCGCATCATCCTGTAGGAGGAACAAGGAGCATTTAGGAAATCAGAAGACGAAAGAACAAATAAAAAAACGGGCTGAAGCACTGCAGGTCATCTCACCGGTTGCGTGGTTTGGGGTAGACGCCTTGGCCCCTGAAAGCGTCATATCCTCGCCCAGCGCCATACGGATTGGGGGGAAACTGAGGAGCTAAGAGAAGAGATGATAAAGGATTTCCGAATATTCCTACATCGTTGTCACCCCAAACCCAGTACACACTCACCTCCGTAACCCATCATCTGGGGCCGCGGCTGATTATAGGGCAGGAGGGCCTGGGGTCCCTGGTGGGGGTAAAGCAGTCCGGGGGCCAATCCTGAAAAACACAAAAAACGAGTGTAAAAAAAATAATGATAATAATCTGGGGTGACACACTGAAGCTGAGTCTATCCTCCTCCTGCAGGGTGACACAGAAGGGGCTATGAGTCTGTCCTCCTCCTGCAGGGTGACACAGAAGGGGCTATGAGTCTGTCCTCCTCCTGCAGGGTGACACAGAAGGGGCTATGAGTCTGTCCTCCTCCTGCAGGGTGACACAGAAGGGGCTATGAGTCTGTCCTCCTCCTGCAGGGTGACACACTGAAGCTATGAGTCTGTCCTCCTCCTGCAGGGTGACACACTGAAGCTATGAGTCTGTCCTCCTCCTGCCGGGTGACACACTGAAGCTATGAGTCTGTCCTCCTCCTGCAGGGTGACACACAGAAGGGGCTATGAGTCTGTCCTCCTCCTGCAGGGTGACACACTGAAGCTATGAGTCTGTCCTCCTCCTGCGGGGTGACATATAGAAGGGGCTATGAGTCTGTCCTCCTCCTGCAGGGTGACACACAGAAGGGGCTATGAGTCTGTCCTCCTCCTGCAGGGTGACATATAGAAGGGGCTATGAGTCTGTACTCCTCCTGCAGGATGACAGAAGTGAGCTATCCCTCCCCCAGCTCAGTGACAATACAGGACATACCTTGTGCAGCAGCCACCGGAGGTTGGATGGGTTTGACCTCTGGAAGTGCTGGCCGTTTTGTGTCAATCAGAAAATTGTTGAAGAAGGCCACTTCCTTTTTAACCTCTTCGATCTTCTCGGCGTGTTTGTTGAAGATGTGTTTCCGGACAAACTCGGGACCCTGAGCAGACAGAACATCGGTATTGTTACCATACACTGTGGTGGGAGAGAGGGAGGAGAATAGGAGAGCAAGGGAGAGAGACGCTCCCACCTTCAACCCTGCACTCGGCCCGTAGCCACTCCCCCTCGACCCTGCACTCGGCCCGTAGCCACTCCCCCTCGACCCTGCACTCGGCCCGTAGCCACTCCCCCTCGACCCTGCACTCGGCCCGTAGCCACTCCCCCTCTACCCTGCACTCGGCCCGTAGCCACCTATATAATGGGGCACTATTCCTCCCACTGACACCAATGATGGGACACTATTAGTGTCAGTGGGAGTAGTGCCTCATCATTGGTGTCAGTGGGAGGAATAGTGCCCCATCATTGGTATAAGTGGGAGGAATAGTGCCCCATCATTGGTGTCAGTGGGAGGAATAGTGCCCCATCATTGGTGTCAGTGGGAGGAATAGTGCCCCATCATTGGTGTCAGTGGGAGGAATAGTGCCCCATCATTGGTGTCAGTGGGAGGAATAGTGCCCCATCATTGGTGTCAGTGGGAGGAATAGTGCCCCATCATTGGTGTCAGTGGGAGGAATAGTGCCCCATCATTGGTGTCAGTGGGAGGAATAGTGCCCCATCATTGGTGTCAGTGGGAGGAATAGTGCCCCATCATTGGTATCAGTGGGAGGAATAGTGCCCCATCATTGGTGTCAGTGGGAGGAATAGTGCCCCATCATTGGTGTCAGTGGGAGGAATAGTGCCCCATCGTTGGTATCAGTGGGAGGAATAGTGCCCCATCATTGGTATCAGTGGGAGGAATAGTGCCCCATCATTTGTGTCAGTGGGAGGAATAGTGCCTCATCATTGGTGTCAGTGGGAGGAATAGTGCCCCATCATTGGTGTCAGTGGGAGGAATAGTGCCCCATCATTGGTGTCAGTGGGAGGAATAGTGCCCCATCATTGGTGTCAGTGGGAGGAATAGCGCCCCATCATTGGAATACCATACTGAAATAGCATACCATATTGAAATCAAATCTGATGTTTTTTCATTTTTATTTGGTGTGCGTTGGAAGAGGGGTAGTCCTATACGGCGAGTATAGCTCAAACCCTGTATTTTAACAGGAAAAGTAGGGGGTCGTCTTATACGCCGGTAAATACGGATGTTACTAAAGTCTCTTTTTAAAGATGCAGGAGATAAAAAAAAATACAAAATGTTGACTGCAGGTTTAAAGCTGTAAAACTTGATATTCTGTTTGCACCGTATTGCTATTAAGCTGTTGCTGTTATGTTTAAATTGACATAATAAAGATATGTTATAATTGCAGTTTTTTATATTTTGGACTCTTTATTCTAAAGAAAAATGTAATTTCATAAGCTTTAAGGGGGCGTGGTTGAAAGACAGGCCGGGGGTGGGGTTGGAGGTGGACCTGGGCAAGGTTGGGTGGGACAACTGGTGGAGAGTAAGGCTTGTGCCTGGCTAGTAGGTCTAGACTCAAAATTTTAAACCCTACACTAAGAGTGTGGAAAAGTGTATGGCCCCAACCCTTTCCCCAGCCCCTCTTCCCTATAAGAGGATCTGAACCCCTGGAGGAGTTTCCCGGGTTTCCTGATCATGTGATCCATCTCTTGGTTCTTCTTATGTGACCAGGAGCTGTTGGTGACGGCCATAGTGCTAGGGGCGTTGGCTTCAATTTGCACCCACCACAACACAGGTACATATGTGGCAGAATGGAACAAGGCCCACCTCCATCCCATCCCATAGAGGAGGCCGGTTACGGGGGGCCAAAAATCTGGAACGGAGTTTTAATTACTCATCCTGGCCAGTGCTCAGACAATTCAGGCCAACAAGAAGACTCTTGTCTCCATGGTGCCCCAACGACTGATGAAGGGGTTAGCTGCCCAGGCTATGCCTGCACACTGACCTTGAATTTCTTGCCACTCAGAGGACACAGCCATTTCTCTTTGCCCAGCTCCTGGGTGTTCGCCGTCACAAACTTCTCCACTTCCTGTTCCGGATCCTTCTTCCCAATCTTCAGCGCCTCTTCCTCAGACAAACTCTCCCGAACAGCAAAGAGAGGGGCAAGCTTCTCCTCAAAGGTCTTCTGCCAGTCGGCCACTGAGAGGAAAAGACAGTTACCTGATGTGTTGTCAACACAACCTTTTCTGCACTTCAGCTACGTACCACGCACGTCGCTGGAGTTTGAGCCGTTATACCGGGATGACACCCACAGCTGCAGGCATCACCCTGGCACCATTTAGAGGTGTTTGGCTCTCTTGTAATAGCAATCAGAGCAGCTAATTAGCTGCTCAATTGAAATTGCAACCCACGGCTGTAACGAAACCGTCCCAGCCTGCGCCGAGTACTTCCATTAGAATACCGGTTCCCCGTCCGAACACCGACCACAGACACCACAGCTGACCATACAAGACTAGACAACACCAGTCTTGAAGTAAAACCAGGAAACAGACTACTTTATTTTAACACAGATACAAGATATATACACTCAAGGGAACAACCCCCCCTCCCTGCATAATGACACAGGGCGGGGCAATCTACCTTTAGTAACGAGAGACACCAGCACACAGTCCTATCAGGAGGGAGGCTGCTGGAGACACTTCCAACCAAGCCAATACACAGACACATACATCCCATAATAGTTTGCTCCCAAGCCAGACACACAATAGAACAATGGGATGCAGCCACATGGTATTAACAAATGAGCAACCCCCCACCCCAATATTAGGACAGATCACCCTGTACCCCTAACAGGCACAGGGTGACTTACACATAAGAAAGATATGGGGAGCTGAGACAGGGGTCTCCCCACCTCTCCAAAGTGAGCTGTGTTCCATGGGCCCCCCACCCAAAGTGACTCCCATCACAGTGGCTTTAACAGGATCTCCCGTCCCACCAGGAGTCTTGATCGACCAGCTGGCACTCCCACCGGCTGATCATAGAGCCAAACAAAGACCAGATCGGCTATGTTCTCCCAGAAGGGATGACCTTACAACACTTTTGATTTACTTGGAAATACACAACGCCATTTTTTTGCAGAGAAGGGATCTGGGGTTTTATTCAATAAAGAGAATTCGAGTATCGGCTGCTCACCCCCAAAACAGAAAAATACCCCCTTGGGACTTTAATGCAGCCTAAATACCACACATACATCGATATATATATATACATACAGTCAGGTCCATAAATATTGGGACATGGACACAATTCTAACATTTTTGGCTCTATACACCACCACAATGGATTTGAAATGAAACGAACAAGATGTGCTTTAACTGCAGACTGTCAGCTTTAATTTGAGGGTATTTACATCCAAATCAGGTGAACGGTGTAGGAATTACAACAGTTTGCATATGTGCCTCCCACTTATTAAGGGACGAAAAGTAATGGGACAATTGGCTTCTCAGCTGTTCCATGGCCAGGTGTGTGTTATTCCCTCATTATCCCAATTACAATGTGCAGATAAAAGGTTCAGAGTTCATTTCAAGTGTGCTATTTGCATTTGGAATCTGTTGCTGTCAACTCTCAAGATGAGATCCAAAGAGCTGTCACTATCAGTGAAGCCATCATTAGGCTGAAAAAACAAAACAAACCCATCAGAGAGATAGCAAAAACATTAGGCGTGGCCTAATGCTGTTTGGAACATTCTTAAAAAGAAGGAATGCACCGGTGAGCTCAGCAACACCAAAAGACCCGGAAGACCACGGAAAACAACTGTGGTGGATGAGCGAAGAATTCTTTCCCTGGTGAAGAAAACACCCTTCACAACAGTTGGCCAGATCAAGAACACTCTCCAGGAGGTAGGTGTATGTGTGTCAAAGTCACCAATCAAGAGAAGACTTCACCAGAGTGAATACAGAGGGTTCACCACAAGATGGAAACCATTGGTGAGCCTCAAAAACAGGAAGGCCAGATTAGAGTTTGCCAAACGACATGTAAAAAAGCCTTCACAGTTCTGGAACAACATCCTATGGACAGATGAGACCGACATCAACTTGTACCAGAGTGATGGGAAGAGAAGAGTATGGAGAAGGAACTGCTCATGATCCTAAGCATACCACCTCATCAGTGATCATGGTGGTGGTAGTGTCATGGCGTGGGCATGTATGGCTGCCAATGGAACTGCTTCTCTTGTATTTATTGATGATGTGACTGCTGACAGAAGCAGCCGGATGAATTCTGAAGTGTTTCGGGAATATTATCGGCTCATATTCAGCCAAATGCTTCACAACTCATTGGACGCTTCACAGTGCAGATGGACAATGACCCAAAGCAGACTGCAAAAGCAACCAAAGAGTTTAAGGGAAAGAAGTGGAATGTTCTGCAATGGCCAATCACCTGACCTGAATCCGATGGAGCATTTCACTTGCTGAAGACAAAACTGAAGGGAAAATGCCCCAAGAACAAGCAGGAACTGAAGACAGTTGCAGTAGAGGCCTGGCAGAGCATCACCAGGGATGAAACCCAGCGTCTGGTGATGTCTATGCGTTCCACACTTCAGGCTGTAATTGACTGCAAAGGATTTGCAACCAAGTATTAAAAAGTGAAAGTTTGATTTATGATTATTATTCTGTCCCATTACTTTCGGTCCCTTAACAAGTGGGAGGCACGTATGCAAACTGTTGTAATTCCTACACCGTTCACCTGATTTGGATGTAAATGCCCTCAAATTAAAGCTGACAGTCTGCAGTTAAAGCACATCTTGTTCGTTTCATTTCAAATCCATTGTGGTGGTGTATAGAGCCAAAAATGTTAGAATCGTGTCGATGTCCCAATATTTATGGACCTGACTGTATATGGAAAAAAAAGTTTGTATACTTTATATAATTTTACAAAAATACCTAGAAAATACACAGCGACTGGATGATGCCGGCTACACAGTAGACAGTGTCAGTTTTGAACCCATTCACACTTGTGCGACTTGTCGTGATTTTGGACATCAAAGTCACATGACAAATCGTACCTCATGGTTTCCAATGTTAACCATTTACATAGGTGTGATTTAAACTCACAGCGACTTCAGAGTAGTTCATGCACTACTGTGGTCCGACTTTCATGCAACTTGAGAGCCGCAGACTTCTATGTTAATCCTCAAGTGTTACATGAAAGTCGTACCTGAATGTTTTACATGCCAACAGTGGTTACAACTTTGCAGGACAAGTCACATCCAAGTCGCACCATCCAAAGTCACGCAACCTTGGAGTCCTACAAGTGTGAATGGAGGCAAGAGAAATGGCCTGTTCCTGTCAGTGCTGGCAGCCCAAATAGATTTTTCCTAGTGGGTTCCTTTTAAGGAGGAACTTGTCATACTTGCCTGTCCTGGGATCCAGCATCCAGGTCTTCTACCGAGAGTCGGCATTGTGGCCAGTTTGGTGGTACCTCTCCTGATCAGCATTGTGGCCAATCAGGAAACAGTCTGAAAAGGGGTAGGCAATGCGTGTCTCAGAATTCACTACGTCTAAGAACAGCCCCTTGCTGCAGTATACTTACCCGTGTCCTCCACGCTCTCTCAGCCTAGTAGGCTTCACTTTTCCACTGCTCCTCTCCTGTGTCCCAGTGCACCCCAGACCACCCTATGTCATCCAGCGACCCAAATGCCCCGTGACTGCAGTGCACCCAAAGAATCGTGTCATCTAGAGACCCCCAAACTCATCTAGTGACCCCATTGTACCCCCTTTGGCTCCAGTGCCATCTAGTAAGCTCCGTGGACCATAGAGTATCCTGTGTCTTCTGGTGACCCCAAGTGTATCCCTGTCACTCCAGTGCATCCTAATTCATCTAGTGACCCAACTGTACCCCCTGTGACTCTAGTGCAGGCAAATTTATCACATGACCCCAGTGCACCCTCTAACTACAGAGAATCCTGTGTCTGGTGACCACCAGTGCGCCCCAACTCTTCTGGTGACCACCAGTGCGCCCCAACTCTTCTGGTGACCACCAGTGCGCCCCAACTCTTCTGGTGACCACCAGTGCGCCCCAACTCTTCTGGTGACCACCAGTGCGCCCCAACTCTTCTGGTGACCACCAGTGCGCCCCAACTCTTCTGGTGACCACCAGTGCGCCCCAACTCTTCTGGTGACCACCAGTGCACCTCACCTTATCAAGTGACCCAACTGTACCCCCTGGGGTTCTAGTGCAGGCAAATTCATCACATGACCCCAGTGCACCCTGTAATTACAGAGTGTCCTGAGTCTTCTGGTGGCATCAGTGCCCCCCCAATCCATCTAGTGGCATCAGTGCCCCCCCAATCCATCTAGTGGCCCCAGTGCCCCCCCAATCCATCTAGTGGCCCCAGTGCCCCCCCAATCCATCTAGTGGCCCCAGTGCCCCCCCAATCCATCTAGTGGCCCCAGTGCCCCCCCAATCCATCTAGTGGCCCCAGTGCCCCCCCAATCCATCTAGTGGCCCCAGTGCCCCCCCAATTCATCTAGTGGCCCCAGTGCCCCCCCAATTCATCTAGTGGCCCCAGTGCCCCCCCAATTCATCTAGTGGCCCCAGTGCCCCCCCAATTCATCTAGTGGCCCCAGTGCCCCCCCAATTCATCTAGTGGCCCCAGTGCCCCCCCAATTCATCTAGTGGCCCCAGTGCCCCCCCAATTCATCTAGTGGCCCCAGTGCCCCCCCAATTCATCTAGTGGCCCCAGTGCCCCCCCAATTCATCTAGTGGCCCCAGTGCCCCCCAATTCATCTAGTGGCCCCAGTGCCCCCCAATTCATCTAGTGGCCCCAGTGCCCCCCAATTCATCTAGTGGCCCCAGTGCCCCCCAATTCATCTAGTGGCCCCTTGTGGCTCTAGTGCAGGTCAATTTATCACGTAACCCCAGTGCACCCTGTAACTACAGAGCATCCGGTGTCATCTAGTGACCCCCATGCACCATACAGTATCCTGTGTCTTGTGGTGACCCCAAGTGCATCCCTGTCATTCCAGTGCATCCTAATTCATCTACTGACCCCAGTGCACCTCACATCAAGTGACCCCATTGTACCCCCTGTGGCTCTAGTGCAGGCCATTCATCACATGACCCCAGTGCACCCTGCAACTACAGAGCACCCTGTGTCTTCTGGTGACCCCAAATGCAACCCTGTGACTCCAGTGCACCCTAATTCATCTAGTGACTCCAGTGCACCCACCTCATCAAGTGACCCCATTGTACTCCCTGTGACTCTAATGCAAGTCAATGCTTCACATGACCCCAGTGCACCCTGCAACTACAGAGCATCCTGTGTCATCTAGTGACCCCTGTGCACCATAGAGTATCCTGGGTCTTCTAGTGACCCCAAGTGCATCCCTGTGATTCCAGTGCACCCCAATTCATGCAGTGCACCCCAATTCATGCAGTGCACCCCGGACAGCCTCCAATATGCTTCTGCATCACCTGAGCAGTCCTCGGTGAATATGGACCTCTGTCTGACAGAACAAAGGCGTTAAGTACAATAAAGTTGTGAATTTTAAACTGACTGACGGCAAACCACCAATTCCTTGACCCGTGAGGAGGATGCAGCCTAACATTCTCTCCGCTGCTTACCTTCTCTGTGGGAAACTCGATTGGGCGGGATGGGCCCTCGGACGTGCATGATTCCACAACGGGTCGGCATCTCGTCTTCGCTGGGATAGTCGCAGGTGATGTAATAATCTACGGAATGTACGATACGCAGGTACAGGAGCAGCTTGTCCAGGACCTGTGCAGACAAGACATTCGGATGAACAATGCAGTGACACCGGTGTGTTCGATCAGCACACGGACTACCGCGGTCTGTACCTTGATCAGCTTGTCATCTCTCTCCACCGTGATCTCCGTCGGATTGCCTTCCTTTGGAGGTTCGGCTCCAGCTGTCCTTCCTGCACCCCACAGCAAGTCCTCCTCTTCAGCACTAACCTCATCTATGAGGTAATCTGTGATGTTCTTCAGGATAGGGTTCTGTGCTGCCACCTCCTACAAACAGAAGGCAATAAATGGTTGGACAGCAATTCATCCAATCACATCGCTGAACTGGTTTGGTGGATCTGCTCCACTTTTAGGTCATTGTATTGATCTGCATTACCTATTATTCTGTAGTATACCGACATCTAGTGGCAGTTTTGGGGCACTACAACTTGTTTACTAATGAGATTTAGGTATCTTCCTGTTCTTCCCTCCTATTTAGAGCTAGTTAGTCTAGTGTTCGCTAGACCCTCTACACCTCATCCATCAAAATCAATGTTTAAGTAGAACTATAGGCAAACCCCCCCCCCCCCCTCCCTTTTGGATAGAGCGGCGGTCAGCAACCAGTAAACCTCAGCCAGGTGACTGGTAGATCTTGGTCTGGGCTTGCTGACCCGCATCAGAGTGCAATGCACAGAGACTACTTGAAAAGTTGGATCACTAGTAAGAAGCAAGAGCCATATAAGTTGAGGTCTCCTCCGTAGCTCTGTCACAGCTTCGGGGTGTAGCACTTGCCAAACACGACCCATTCAAATCAATGAGGCCACTCTGCAAGGGCCCTGCAAACAAGGGGTTAAACAGGCAGCGGTGTGTTGCTTTCTCACATGTTTTAACCCCTTGGACCCCGCAGAAGCATGCAGTTGCAGGGCACTGGCAGAGTGGCCCTATTTACTTGAATGGGTCTCGAATGACAGGCGGTAGCACCTACCAAAAGCAACAGGGGATGTAATGCCTGCTGCAGCATCTCTATACCTTTGGCTGCTGCCTCAGCAGCTAAAGGGGGTAGGGATTGGGGGCGGTAAAACCATGACTCAACCGCAGGGTTTTAACACCCCCCAAATTTACATGTGAACGAGCCCTAAGAGTGTTGCTACCGGATGCAACTAAAGGCTCACTCACAAGTGCAGCGGACCCTACTGCTCCTCTGCAAATCGATCTGAGTGTGACAGGTGGTGAGGAGGCGGTATGTTGCCTCAACACTCGATTTAAACTCGTGATTTTACAGCAAAGCACACGATTGTGACACGGAAGTACTGCAAGTAGAGGTTTGAATCAGGTGTGAGGAAGCGACACCAACACACAATGTGCCGGTGATCTTTGACTTCTCCCATGTTGTTCAGGTAGATCTTCACCTCTAACCGCCTCCCACCAGCCATATAAGGTAATGATGGGTGCAAGGCGGTTCCCTTGTTCTGGGAGGAGTCATATGGCGCCCTCCCATTCTAACCACGTGTGCGCGGCTCCGGGAGCGCACAGCGCGGCGATCGGTGGTACGTTGTGTCCCTCGGACACAGCGGATCACCGATCAATGGAAAGAGCCGAAGATGTCGGCTCGGTCATGTGATCAGCTGTGTCCAATCACAGCTGATCACATGTAAATAGGGAAACGCTGGTTATCGGCATTTCTCTCCTCACGAGCCGTCACGCTGACAGAGGAGAGGAGAGCCGGTAATCGGCATTCTGCAGAGGGGACATGTACACTGATCATCAGGGCACTGATGATCAGTGTAGCCCCAGCAGTGCCACCTGCCAGTGTGCTTCAATGCCAGCTGTCAGTGCCCATCAATGCCACGTATCGGTGCCTACCAGTGCCCATCAATGCCACGTATCGGTGCCTACCAGTGCCCATCAATGCCACGTATCGGTGCCTACCAGTGCCACGTATCGGTGCCTACCAGTGCCACGTATCGGTGCCTACCAGTGCCCATCAATGCCACGTATCGGGGCCTACCAGTGCCCATCAATGCCACGTATCGGGGCCTACCAGTGCCCATCAATGCCACGTATCGGGGCCTACCAGTGCCCATCAATGCCACGTATCGGGGCCTACCAGTGCCCATCAATGCCACATATCGGTGCCTACCAGTGCCCATCAATGCCACATATCGGTGCCTACCAGTGCCCATCAATGCCACATATCGGTGCCTACCAGAGTACATCAATGCCACATATCGGTGCCTACCAGTGTACATCAATGCCACATATCGGTGCTTACCAGAGTACATCAATGCCACATATCGGTGCCTACCAGTGTACATCAATGCCACATATCAGTGCCTACCAGTGTACATCAATGCCACATATCAGTGCCCATCTGAGCTGCCTTTCAGTGCCGCCAGTCAGTGCCACCTAACAGTGCCATATATGAGTGCTGCCTTTCAGTGCCCAGTGATGCCTGTCAATGCCCATCAGTGCCACCTACCAGTGCCTCCTCATCAGTGCCACCTATCAGTGCCACCTCAGTGCCAATCAGTGCAGCCTCATTAGCACACATCAGTGAAGGAGAAAAAAAATCACTTTAAAAAATTTTCATAACAAAAACTAAGAAAAAACTGCAGTTTGTTTTGCATTTTTCTACACGTTTTTTACCGCGTTTCGCATTTTGTTCAAAATTTTCAGTTTCTTGGTTTGGTTAGCAAAAAATAAAAACCCCGAGGTGATTAAATACCACCAAAAGAAAGCTCTAGCTCAAAAAAAAAAAAAAAATGCTACAAATTTCATATGGGTACAGTGTTGCATAACTGCGCAATTGTCATTCAAAGTGTGGCCATGCTTAAAACTGGCCTGGGCAGGAAGGGGGTATAAATGCCCGGTAGGCGAGGGGTTAAGGTTGCCTACCCCCCGGGATGAAGCAAGGAAAGGTTATAACCCATATCAGATTTTTTTTTTTTCCCGTCTGTCTCCCATTGGGGAGATTTCCCTTCACTTCCTGTCCCATAGCCAAACAGGAAGTGAGAGGAAATCCCTGCAAAGTTAAGGGAATTCCTTGGGGACCTCCAAGTCTCTAGAACTAGTGTCCCCATTGGAAGGTTTCCCCTCTCTTACTTTTCCAGGGGACAACCCAAAATTTGCGGTGGGGCTGTGGGGGGGGGGGAGCAGCACACAGTTTTTTTTACCTTCACGCATAGAATGCATGAGGGTAAAAAACCTTTAGCCTTTCCAACCACTTTAATGTTTTTCCAAAGCAAAGTACTATCTTGTTACACTTTAAGAGACTGGAAAAACATCCTCTGTGCTGAAATCGGCTGACAATCGTATTGGATTCAACTTCTGTGTCCTATTGAAAGAGTTAAACTGCCTGTGGATAGCGCCAAGTCAGGAGGTGACCATTTTGCCTGGATGTACCGGGTCTAAGGAGGCATTGTCATTGCATAAAGCAGCATTTAAATAAAACAGAACGTCGGAAGTCTCACCTGGCCATCTTGTGTCTCCATCCACAGCTGTCCCCGCTCGTCCAGGGCATGGATGAGTTTGGCGGCCAGCTTGATGTCGTTGCGCAGGATCGGTCGGTGCTGTGTGATCCCGTTCACATGCCGGATTCGCCAGGACAGCTCTCTGTTCACCACTGGGCTGAGCTCACAATCACGCAGCTGAAAATAAAACACAATGAGACTGCGAGGGGTGACATACAAAGCATGGAAAGTGAAAGCGACGTCATCAGGGTATCGGAAGGAACACAAAGGTTACTAGAGGCTGAGGACCAGAATCCAGGACCAGGCTTGGTATGCAAGAAGCAGCACCAGAAATTACCATCTGGCATGTGCGTAGTAAATAGCTTCTAATAAACATGGATATTATGGCCGTTGTCATGTTTCACATGACTGTCATATGCCTTTAAGTGTTCTCTGTATTTTGTCTCTGCTCCTCCCTTTCCTTTGGTTTAGTTCATGCTGTATAGATAGCCCCACCCCTTTTTCCCAGTAATGCATTTCAGCTTCAAGCCTCATGTCATGAAGTAGATCACATTATGATCTTTTGACCTATCCGATGGTCATTGTAAGATTCTCTCAGTTTATGGAATAAACTTCACAAGATCTAGAAGGTGTCGTCTGGATTGAGTCACTGCCTGTGGTATCCAACTAAGATTGGAGTTATCGCTATCTCATCACAACTGCAAGTTACAGAGATCACACTATCAATGCTTAGATTGGAGAGACAGAACAGCCGTGTTTTACCTCCATCCGCACCCCTATGCCATGAAATGTCACTACAGTTCTAGGTTATAGTTCTGAGAGGACAGAAAACGCTTTGGCCGCTTTGACATGGGCCTTCCGTATGTCCGTTCTTCATCTGTCCGTTTATGGATGAAAACCGGACCCCCATGTATTTCTATGGACTTGTGGATGTAAACGGATGAACATCTTTTTACATCCGTTAATGTCTGCATCAGTTAACTTTTTTTTTTTTTTTTTTAAAATGGAAGGAAACCCTATTTTTCTTCTGCCAAAAAAAAAAAAAAATGAACGGACGTAAAAAAAACACTTTTTTTCAAAAGTTTGTCTTTTTTCATTTATTTTGTGATTAAAGCGGCGTTCGGCCCCTCCCCGAAAGCATTAAAAGTCAGCAGCTACAAATACTGTAAATGCTGACTTAATATTTTATTTATTTCAGGTACTTATATATCGCTGTCCATTTACACAGCACTTTACATATATATTGTACATTCTCAGTCCCTAACCCTCAAGGAGCGTACAATCTAAGGTCCCCAACCCTCAAGGAGCGTACAATCTAAGGTCCCTAACTCACATTCATACATACACATACTAGGGACAATTTAGACAGGAGCCAATTCACCAGCGTGTCTTTGGAGTGTGGGAGGAAACCAGAGTACCCGGAGGAAACCCATGCAGGCACAAGGAGAACATGCAAACTCCAGGCAGGTGGTGCCATGGCTGGGATTCGAACCAACGACCCGAGTACTGCCAGGCGAAGTGCTAACCATTTAGCCACTGTGGTGCCTAGGGATCCAGCGGTGTCCTCAATTCTTCAATTAGCTGTCGGAGGCTGGCACCGCCATCTTGACTAAGGGAAACCGACGGTGAAGCCTCGTGGCTTCACAGCCGGTTTCCTATTGCTCATGCGTGAAGAACGCTGCACTTTGTGAATGGGCCGCAGTCCACTTCACGGGTCCCAAAGCTCTGTGGGAGGACGACGACTCCTGGCTCACAAGCCAGAGGTACCAGTCAAAACCAGGTAGCCACACCCCCCAAAAGGTACCAAATGTGGCAGCAGAAGGAGGAAGATAAGCGGAGCTTTCACTTTTGGGTGGAACTCTGATTTAGATGCCACCAAAACATACCCTCGTCTTCTCGCAGGTCCTCAAGTGTAGGTTCTCCATCACCAAACACAAAACGATCTGTAAAGCTCTCCCACAGCAATCCAGGGCCACCAAAGTCATATCCCTCCGGAGAGCATTCAGTTGTCACCCCTAAATATTCCTGCTCTGCGTACCATTTCAGAGCCCGATATCTGTTGTCCAGCTCTATCTCCTGCTGGACCAGCCTGTCCAACTCAGTCACCCATTTCTCCTGGGGTCGCTCTTCCAGGAATGGCATCCGTAACTCCCATTGGTATGTTGCAAGAACGGCCCGCAGCAGCCCTGGGAACTCTGATGCTAGGTCTATATCTCCACTGGGGTGACCGACGTCCACTTTCCTCATCTTGAATCTCGGTGGTGGTTTGGACGTGTTCATATCTTGGAAGCACAATCCCACCGCTTGCCACCAATGTAACGGAACCAGACCGCGACTGCACTGGGGTATTTCCATTAGACTCCCGCTTCCCTGTCCGAACACAGATCCACGGACACCACCGCTGACCAAACAAGACTAGACAACACCAGTCTGTCTAAACATGGAACTCTATTTTAAACTCAAACAGGCTTTTTATGCAATTACACACAGAATGATCACATGATCATATGCAAACGCAGCTATATACAGAAATAGACTTCACACTCTAAACAGTAAGTTCATTAGGTTAGCTAGATGGGTGATGGAAACAAAAGATGAACAGGAATTCACACCTAGACAATGGTTGGATGAATTAGGATCTCACTACAGAGCACACGGTTCGGCTTCTTCAATTCACATGTCTAGTTCAGAATCAGCAACCAGGAATAGTCTTCATATGGCTGATAAATATTACTGTTCCATCTGAAGTCATTCCAACCGCATTCTCAGCGTCCATCAGTCACCCTGTGCCCCTAAGAGACACAGGGTGACTTACACATAGGAGGGATATGGGGAGCTGAGACAGGGGTCTCCCCACCTCTCCAAAGGGGGCTGTGTTCCATGGGCCCCACACCCAAAGTGAGTCCCATCACATATCTCCCCTTTCAGCAGGAGACTAACGCAGGAGGAAACCCCGGACAGGTGGACTCCGAAGTTAGTCTGTACTTCCAGTCCCCCAATGCCAGCACCCACACAGTACCCCAAGCAAATGGTCCCACACAAAGCATTACTCACCCAGCCAACCTCTGCCTCTCTCGTAGAACATACCCGCCTCTGGAGAGAAGTACGGACTGGTCCTTCTCCCTGAAGTCCTCTCATCCACTGGAGAGAAGACAGGGTGGCTGGGCCGGCTCCATCATGCTGTTCGGGATCTGGGCCGACTGCCCAGCTTCCCTGGGGTATCCAGGCAGTGACTGTAGTTGCTAGGTGGAGGCCAGCGGCGCTCTGTCCTGTTGCCAGCACTTCTGCTGGGGACCCCACATCTGCTCCAGCTAACCATAGGGGAGGGACGCCAGCTTCCTCCACTCCCAGACTGTGATCTGCTGCTGGGATGGCATTCCTCTGTCACTGTCCCCCTGGTGCACAAATCCTGGCTTAGGAGGGAAGACAGTTTCTGGCTGACTGTGGAGGAGGGAGGACAACAACCTCCTCTCCCTTCTCCCCCTGGGCCTCTGAAACTACCACAGGTGTGGGGCAGAGGTCCTGGACCCTCTGTCTGGTTGTCAGCGCTTCAGCTGGAGAAGTTTCTTCTACCTCCAAAGCTGCCGCTGGCAAGAAATCCCATGTCCCTGCCAGTGGTGTAGGAGAAAGGCCGTCCACCTCTTCTCTCGGGGGTCTGAAGCTGTTGTTGGTACTGGGAAGAGCTCAGCAAAGTGTGGCTCTGTTGCCAGCTCTTCTGCTGGAGGCTCGCCGGCTTGTTCCTTCTCAGCAGAAAAGTCAATCAAATCCCCAGTCTCTGTAACTGGTGTCTGGGATAGGGGTTCACCATCTCCTGTCCGTGGAACCCAGAAGATGTTACCAGTGCTGGGCAGAGTTCAGAAATGTTTGGCCCTGTTGCCAGCTCTTCTGCTGGAGGCTCACCAGGTTGTTTTTCCTCAGCAGAGAAGTCTATCAAATCCCCAGTCTCTGGAATTTCCACTGCCGATTCTTGGGTATGCTGCTGAACATGTTTTAGCAGTTGCCTGTACGCACTTTCCAGATCCTGTTCTTTCATCAGCAGGTATTCCAGATCTGGTTCCTCTGAGACCCCTGTGAGACCGAACATAGCCTCTGTCTTCTCACAGGTCCTCAAGGGTAGGCTCACAGGTCCTCAAGGGTAGGTTCTCTTTCATCGCCAAATAATCTGTAAGGCTCTCCTACAGCAATCCAGGGCCACCAAAGTCATATCCCTCCGGTGAGCATTCTGTTGTCACCCCTAAATATTCCTGTTCTGCGTACCATTGCAGAGCCCGATATCGGTTGTCCAGCTCTATCTCCTGCTGGACCAGCCTGTCCAACTCAGTCACCCATTGCTCCTGGGGTCGCTCTCCCAGGAATGGCATCCGTAACTCCCATTGGTCTCTGGCCCTTTCCCCTGGGGTTGGATAGCACTTGCCCTTGTACATACCAGCAACCTAGAAAACTCCACTCCACAGCAGCACTCTAATCCACTGCCTGAGATCCAGGTACTCATCCGCAGACACAGTCCTGGGGTATGCTGCAAGAACGGTCCGCAGCAGCCCAGGGAACTCTGATGCCAGGTCCATATCTCCACTGGGGTGACCGACGTCTACTTTCCTCATATTGAATCTCGGTGGTGGTTTGGACGTGTTCATAGCTTAAAAGCACAATCCCACCGCTTGCCACCAATGTAACTGAACCGGACCCCGACTTCACTGAGGTATTTCCATTAGACTCCGGCTTCCCTGTCCAAACAGAGATCCACGGACACCACCGCTGACCAAACAAGACTAGGCGACACCAGTCTGAGTTTAAAATAAAGAGTTCCATGTTCAGACAAACAGGCTTTTTATACAATACACACAGACTGATCACATGGTCATATGTAAAGGCAGCTATATACGGAAATAGACTTCACACTCTAAACAGTAAGTGGATTAGGTTAGCTAGCTGGGTGACCTAAACAAAAGGTGAATGGGAATTCACACCTAGACAATGGTTGGATGAATTAGGATCTCACTACAGAGCAGACGGTCCAGCTCCTTCTATTCACATGTCCAGTTCAGAATCAGCAACCAGGAATAGTCTTCATATGGCTGATAAATATTACTGTCACATCTGAAGTAATTCCAACCGCATTCTCAGTGTCCATTAGTCACCCTGTGCCCCTAAGAGACACAGGGTGACTTACACATAGGAGGGATATGGGGAGCTGAGACGGGGTCTTCCCACCTCTCCAAAGTGAGCTGTGCTCCATGGGCCCCCCACCCAAAGTGACTCCTGTCACAGACTGTAAATTGTCAAAGTGTGACAGAGCTGAGAATTGGTCTGGGCAGGAAGGGGGTGTCAGTTATTGAAGTGGTTAAACAAAAAAAAAAAAACAAAAAAAAAAAAAAAAAAAAAAAAAAAAAAAAGGAGGTCAAATTGCATTAACCACTTGCCTATCGGGCAAATTCTTACATTTCTCTCCTACATGTAAAATCATCTTTTTGCCTAAAAATTACTTAAAACCCCCAAACTTAACAAATGCCCTAGAGAATTAAATGGCGGGTGTTGCAATTTTTTTGTCACATGGCATTTACGAAGCAATATTTCAAACGCATTTTTTTGGGGGAAAAAAATACACTAATGAATTTTAATGCAAACAAAACTAAATACCAGACCAAGAGACACAAAAAGACCCAGACCAGACCAAGAGACACAAAAAGACCCAGACCAGACCAAGAGACACAAAAAGACCCAGACCAGACCAAGAGACACAAAAAGACCCAGACCAGACCAAGAGACACAAAAAGACCCAGACCAGACCAAGAGACACAAAAAGACCCAGACCAGACCAAGAGACACAAAAAGACCCAGACCAGACCAAGAGACACAAAAAGACCCAGACCAGACCAAGAGACACAAAAGACCCAGACCAGACCAAGAGACACAAAAAGACCCAGACCAGACCAAGAGACACAAAAAGACCCAGACCAGACCAAGAGACACAAAAAGACCCAGACCAGACCAAGAGACACAAAAAGACCCAGACCAGACCAAGAGACACAAAAAGACCCAGACCAGACCAAGAGACACAAAAAGACCCAGACCAGACCAAGAGACACAAAAAGACCCAGACCAGACCAAGAGACACAAAAAGACCCAGACCAGACCAAGAGACACAAAAAGACCCAGACCAGACCAAGACACAAAAGACCAGACCAGACCAAGACACAAAAGACCAGACCAGACCAAGACACAAACAAAGACCTATGCATGCATTCACTTCTGTGGAGATGCATGAGAGGACAGGTGCTTTTTTTTTTTACCACTTTTATTCCTAATCACAAGAAATGTAAACATCCTTTGTGATAGAAATGAGGCATGACAGGTCCTTATGGAGACATCTTGGTTCTCTAAGACCCCAGATGTCTCCTCTACCGTGGAAAGCAAGAGATAAAAATAAATAAAGCTCTCTGCTTTCCGGGAAAAAAACCCAAAAAAAAAAAAAATATGGTAGCGTCTACATCTGAATTGGAAAGTGGTAATGTCATGACGTCGTTTCCTGCCTCCAAGGATCATAGAGATGATCATGAACCATCTGGTCCTCAGACAGCTATATAGCAACCTAGTGGCAATATCAGATTGGATACGAGGCTTCCTTTGCACATGGCGGAGCCCGGAGAGGCACCGGTGGGGGAAGGATGTTGCGTCTTCTCTCGCTGCCTGTTAAAAGCAATCCAGCAGGTAATCAGCCACTAGGATGGCTTTTACAAAAGACGGATTTACTGGCTGCAAGGAAAGAACGGAAAGCCAAGTTTGTCCATAAACGTCCACCCGTCGTGAAGTGGTTAAAAAATAAAGAAAAAAATCAAGATTTCTAAAAATGTATGACCGGCCAGGAATGAGAAGGAAGAGATTAATACATACCCGAATGTTCTGCAGATTCCAGCAGATCTCCTTAATGTTGACCCCTCGATCAAACGTCACGTAACCCTTGCGGAGAAACCTGCAAAACGATCAGAGTCAGGGGTGGAGCCGATACATTATTGCTTTGGGTGCTGCTGGGTTGCTTTTGCATTCACATTATTTTTTAGGAGAAGCCTGGCAGCTCAGAAGCAACAGTTGGGTCCATATATATTTGGACACAGGCACAATTTTAGTTTTTTTCAGGTATTTACCAAAATATTCAAGCTCTAGTTCTATGATGGATATGGGCAGACAGTGCGCACTCTAAGGTGTAATTTGAGGGTATGTACATCCAAATTGGAGGAAGGGTTTAGGAATTATAGCTCTTCAGAGTAGCCATTGTCCAATTGAATCAAAAGCTGTTTCATGGCCAAGTGTGGGCTACTCCATTATTTCTTCATCAATTAAGCAGGTAAAAGGTCTGGAGTTGATTCTAAGTGTGGTATTTGCATTTGGAATCTATTGCTGTGAACCTCCATTATGCGTTCAAAGGAGCTGTCCATGCAAGTGAAACAGGCCATTGTAAGGCTTCAAAAACAAAAAACAAATCCATCAGAGAGATCGCAGCAACATCAGGAGTGGCCAAACCAACAGTTTGGTCCATCCTGAGGAAAGAAGAACGCACCGGTGAGCTCAGCAACATAAAAAGGCATGGAGGTCCACAGAGGACAACAGTGGTGGATGATCGCAGGATCCTCTCTATGGTAACATCCAGACCAGTGAAGGACACTCTCCAGGAGGTGGGCATATCATTGTCAAAGTCTACAAACAAGAGAAGACTTCATAAGAAGTCAGAGGGTTCACCACAAGGTGCAAATACAGAGGGGTCACCACAAGGTGCAAATACAGAGGGGTCACCACAAGGTGCAAATACAGAGGGGTCACCACAAGGTGCAAATACAGAGGGGTCACCACAAGGTGCAAATACAGAGGGGTCACCACAAGGTGCAAATACAGAGGGGTCACCACAAGGTGCAAATACAGAGGGGTCACCACAAGGTGCAAATACAGAGGGGTCACCACAAGGTGCAAATACAGAGGGGTCACCACAAGGTGAAAACCATTCATAAGCCTGAAGAATAGAAAAGCCAGATTAGACTTTGCCAAAAATCACCTAAAAAAGCCGGACCAGTTCTGGAAAAGCATTCTTTGGATGGACGAAACTAAGATGAATCTGTACCAGAATGATGGGAAGAAAAAAGTGTGGAGAAGGCTGGGAAAAGCTCATGACCCAAAGCACACAACGTCATGTGTAAAAGATGGCGGAGGCAGTGTGATGGCATGGGTGGAGGCAGTGTGATGGTATGGGCATGCATGGCTTCCAGTGGCACTGGGTCAGTGGTGGTTATTGATGATGTGACAGAAGCAGCCGGGTGAATTCTGCCCTGTTCACAGATATACGGTCAGCCCAGATTCAGCCAAATGCAGCAAAGGTGATTGGACGGCGCTTCACAGTACAGATGGACAATGATCCAAAACACACTGCAAAAGCAACCCAGGAGCTTGTGAAGGAAAAGAAGTGGAATATTCTTCAATGGCCGAGTCAATGGCCTGATCTCAACCCCATTGAGCATTCATTTCACTTGCTGAAGGCAAAACTAAAGGCAGAAAGACCCACAAATAAAAGAACGACTGAAGACAGCTGCAGATAGAGCCTGGCAAAGCATCAGAAAGGAGGAAACCCAGTCTTTGGTCATGTCCATGGGTTCCAGACTTCAGGCAAAGCATCAGAAAGGAGGAAACCCAGTCTTTGGTCATGTCCATGGGTTCCAGACTTCAGCCAAAGCATCAGAAAGGAGGAAGCTCAGTTTTTGGTCATGTCCATGGGTTCCAGACTTCAGCCAAAGCATCAGAAAGGGGGAAGCTCAGTTTTTGGTAATGTCCATGGGTTCCAGACTTCAGGCAGTCATTGTCAGTAAAGGATTCTCAACAAAATATTACAAATCAACATTTTATGAATATATTAATTTGACCAATTACATTTGAGCCCCTGAAAATGGAGGGACTGAGTATAGAAATGGTTGCAGTTCCTAAAATGTGTACTTGATATTTATGTTCAACCCCTTGAATTAAAGCTGAAAGTCTGCACTTCACATTCATTTGGATTGTTTCCTTTTTATTCATTCTGGTGGCATACAGAGCCGGAAGTATGAAAATTGTGCCTGTGTCCAAATATATATGGACCCAACTGTATAGCCTAGACTGCTCTTCTGGTAGCCAAATGTAGCCCCCCCACCCACCTACCCAGTTAGGCCTTCCCTTTTCTCACCTCCTCTCAGGCTGAGGGTCAGACAGCGCCACCCGCAGGAATCCTGGGTATCGCTTACACAGCTGGAAAAAGAACAGCGAAAGAAAATAAGATCAGCTGAAGGAAAACACAGCATGAATAAACGCTGACTGAACCCCAATCACTCCTTCAGCCCAATGACTGCCCAAGTCTAGCCAACTTCACCGCCATAACATTTCCAAAATATGCTCCTTACACACCAAGCTATTTATTGCCTCCGTTGTTACATCTCACCTCAACTAATGCCATCGGCTATAGGTATGAACCATTTGCAAACCTCCAAAAGCCTGGCCGAAAAACTCCCAGAGATGGTATAATCCCGTCCTGCCATGTTGCTAAGACGTTGCTAGGACACTCCCAGCCAATTCAATCCCCTCCACATGTATCCCCTCCCTTGTCACAGTAGCTCTGAGCTCAGCAATGCTGTTGTGAAGGAGATAATGGAAAGGTTTGAGAGCTCGCTCCTGTGGTGGTGAGCTGTAATGGTTGGGTGCGTCTTAGCAACATCCTAGCAACAAGGCACGACAGGGTGATGCCAGCACTACTAAGCACACAGGAGAACCCTAATGTATACACAGGTAATGATCTGATCACATTCACAAAATGCAATGTAGCTAGGACAGACGCCCTCAGGATGGGGTTCTCACCGCAGTGATTTCGGCCTTGGAAATGTTGGGGGCCACGTTCCTCATGAAGAGGGAGCAGGTCTTGTGTAAGGGGCGGGGCTTCACTACATCCTCCTTTGGTTTTTCTTTTGGCTTCTCCTCTTCTTCCTTCTTAGGGGAATCCTCTGCCCAATCAAAACAATAACAGCTTAGTTAGACAATAAATCCTCCCTCTGGCCTTGTCTTCAATTGTATTGTATCCTCTCCTGGTCTGAAATGGCTCAATGATTTCACCGCACACTCTGAGCTCCTCACAATGTGCATTAGAAGCTGCAGTAAGTCAGATAGAGCTCCGCCTCCTCTCCTGGCTGGAGGACATCCAGCATTATCTAGCCCCACCAGCCTGACAGTCCTTAGCCCCTCCCTTTTCATTGGATTTCAGTACTTGCAATCGTGGAGGTTCCATGCAAATGTCTAGGAAGGCACAGGAGGATGGAAGCAGGCATGTCTCCTCCCTTACCTGCTAGCATCAGAGCTGAGGGATTGACAGAAGTACTGAGGCAGGGTGCTGGAATGTTTTCAGGGAGCCATGTACAGCACCTCCCACCAGCCATGATCAACCTGCATGGCATAGAGAAGCACAAGGACCCAGTGATTACTTCACTGGATTGAAAAGAAGGCATGTAAATGAAAAAAGAAAGGTTTTAAAAAATGTCATTAGCATGTTAATGAGGGAGAGGGGTGGGATGGCTTTTGGGAGGAGTTATGCAAATATGAAATGAATGTCCTAGATTGTAAGCTCCCAGGACCAGGTCCTCCTATCCCTCTTGTATTGAACTGTATTGTCTCCCATTATATTGTAAAGCGCTCAGCAAACTGTTGGCGCCATAAATCCTGTATAACGTCAGTCTGGAGGAGATCGCATTCTTAGGCAGACTGCCTTAAGCCACGCCCACATGTGATGCTGAGCTATGTTTGAAGGAGCTGAAATCCAATGAAGAAAGAAAAGGCTAGATGATGCTGGAAGTCCTCCGGCTAGAAAATAAGATGTCATTTTGGTGAGGAGGAATCAGGGGAGGCAAAAATGTAAGGCTCCGTTCACATCTGTCCAACTTGTCATACGACTCTGGACACTAAAGTCGTATGACAAGACGTCCCCCCATGTTTCTCAATGACAACCATTCAAATATGGACGCCTTAAAAGTTACCAGTAGTTCCTGCACTACTTTGGTACGACTTTCATGCAACTTGAGTGCCATAGACTGCAATGTAAACACTCAAGTCGTGTGAAAGTTGCAGCTGAATGTCATACATGCACCGGCTGTCCACCATCATTAAAGCGGAGTTCCACCCACTCAAAAAAAAAAAAAAAAAAAAAAAAAAGTCATCAGCTACAAAACCTAGCTGCTGACTTTTAAAAAAACAGCCACTTACCTGTCCCACGATCCCATGTTGCCCCCGCCGCAGCCCGTTTCACCAGCCGTCCTGTATTCCAGGCACCATCTTCAGTGTGGGCTTCCTGCTGTGACAGCTTGCGGCTTGACAGCCGGGTGCCCACTGCGCATGTGCGAGGAGTAGCGATGCGCTTCCTGAACGGCCGCGTCTTCTGGGACCTGTCACGTGTCCCACAAGACTTCAGGGAGGGAGGGTAGGACAACTTCCGTTTCCCATCACCTAGGCGATCGCAGCGGGAGTGGGTACCTGTCAAATTCGGGTACCCGTTCCCCCCCCCCCCCCGCTCCCCAAAGGTGCCAATCCTTAATGGGGAGTGGGGGACCAATCTTTAAATCAGAACTTCCCCTTTTTAGTGGAACTCCGCATTAATGAAAGCCAAAGTCGTATACAGGAGAGGACTGACCATTTGGAAACTCGGGCACTGCCCTAGGGGCCCCATGAGATGCCCCTGGTACCTTTTTCATAGGCTTTTTTGAGTTTGGGCAAGGACACAGGGACCCCATGATACACGAATGCCCAGGGTCCCCATGAGTTGTCAGTCCAGCCCTGGTGGTATACAAGTTGCACCCATCCAAAGTAGTGTCAAACGAGTGAATGGAACCCAAAATAACCGCTTGCCCACCACCTTGTAGTAGTGCTGCTACAGGGCGGCAGGGCTGCGCAAAATCACGTATATATACACAAACACGTGACTTGTATTTCCGGGTAGCGGGCACGCCACCCTACCTGCGCCACTACTGGCGGCCAGGGATGTCAATCACCGGGTCCCGGCCGACACTCGGCGATCGTTGGGTAAAGCCGACAGGGGAGAGACGTGTAAACAGCACAGGTCTCCCTCCTGTCAGCAAGGACATGCTGCTTTGCATTTCTCTGCACAGCATGTCTCCCAAGTACAACAGAGCACACAGTTAACCCTTTGATTGCCCCAGATGTTAACCCCTTCCTGCCCAGTGCTATTAGTACAGCGTCAGTGCTTTTTATTAGCACTGATCACTGTATTAGTGGCACTGGGGATGTCAGTGGCAGTCAGTTCCCCCCCCCCCCCCCAGTGTCAGAATGGCCACCGCAGTCCCGCTATAAGTCGCTGATCGCCGCCATTAGTAGTAAAAATTAAAAATCCCAGCATCTATACCGCCATTTGTAGACGCTAAAACTTTCACGTAAACCATTTACACATATTGGGATTTTTTATTTTTATTATTTTAGCAAAGACACGGAGCAGAAGACATTTTTTTATTGGATATGTTTTATAACAAAAAGTTAAAAATAATTTTTTTTTTCAGCAAAGTTGGTCTTATCGTTTATAGATCAAAAAAAAAAAAAAAAAAAAATTAAACACAGGCGATCAAATACCACCGAAAGAAAGCTCTACTGTATGTGTGGGGAAAAAAAAAAAAAAGACAAATTTCATTTGGGTGCAGCGTTGCATGACCGCACAATTGTCAGTTAAAGTAACGCAGCGCCGTATCGCGAAAAATGGCCTGGTCGGGGGAAGAGGGTGGGGGGGGGGGGGGGGTTAAACCCTCTGGAGGGCAAGGGGTTAAAATGCTGCTGCCTTGCCCATGCAGGAAAAATGTAAAGAGGCTGAAACATCTATAAAGGTTTCTATTGCTTTCCCCCTTCTAGTCCTAGTGACATCAGGGATGGAGCATTCATCACGGATGGGGGGGAGCACATTTGTGTGAAGAATTTTGGAGCAGACTTTTTTTGGGACGGAGCACAATTTATAGAATTTGTGGACTTTATATATAATTTTTTGGGGGACTTTTTATTTATAGTATTTTAATTTTTATATATCATTTTATTTGCGCTGTGGAGTGTTTAAAATTGTTGGATTGTTTTTTTTTTTTTTTAGAACAGCAGCATTTACATTTCTGAAAATTTATATACATTTTTCGGTGGCGCAAATTTATATTTCTTTTGTTCTAGTGACATCCGCACACATTTCTTATCCTGAGGTCACCAGAACAGGTACAGAGAGCAATAAAAACTTAGGCTGGCCATACACTATACAATTTTCTGTCCAATTTCCTTTAGATTTACCTTCAGCTACAGGGTGATTGAACAGTAACTGCCTATTTTAAACTATTTACAAATTTTTTTGTATGAAGTTACTTTTTTCTCAATTCTTTAACCTCCCTAGCGGTATTCCCGAGTGTAGCTCGGGGTAAAATGTCAGTACCAAAAGCGGTAACCCCCCCGAGCTACACTCGGGCTTACCATGCGGCGCTGCATAGGGAGTCCCTGCAGACCTTACCTTGTCCTTCGCTCCCGCGATGCGTCCCCTGCAGCGTTCCCGGCCATCTCCTCTGGCTGATGCCGGCATCCGGCTCCTGTGTTCCGGTCCCTGTGACGTTGGGACGTACGGGCGCCGCCGGCGGCGGGAAATTAGAAAATTTTTAAAAAATTTCATTTTTTTCCAAACAAATTTTACATTTAAACATTGCTGTTTCAACCCATTTCACATACATTTTGTCCCGAGTGCTTTGTCCGGCGCCCTGCCTGTATTTTTACTGTTCTTTCTGCCTGGAAACTGAGAAACGTCCATGGCGTCCAAAAAGCGTCCCTTTAGGTCAGACGCGGTTTTAGACCGGCTAGAGAACAGCGATAGTAAATCAGAACCACTTGCAGAATTGAGTGATAATGATTGGTGGGGGAAATTCCTCATCAGACACTGAAAACGATTCTGCGACTGAGCTCAGCGATGTGCCAACTTGGCGCTATATTTCACATTTCAGTGATTTTGGTTTGATTATATTATTGAATTAAATGTATTATTTTTTATGATTATTTATTAAATTATAATTACGTGTTTCAAATTTTATCCTCCCCGGGATGTTTACTAGACTCTTGTTCGGGACAGATTTCAGGGAGTTATTCCTAAGAATTACAGGCCTATAATAAAGAAACTACATATTTCCATGCAAAAAAATGTACCGCTTTCAGCACCAAAAATCTGAAATAATCAGACCGCCAGGGAGGTTAATGTATGTTCCATAATCTATGACAATTAAATCTGCGATACCATGAATGCCGAAAGGTATCTCACTATGCCGCAAGATGAAATCTGGCCAGTGGTCAATACCTGGGAGAATATTGAAGACTTGATTTTGAACCCCTTTGCGCCGGACGCACACAAATGTGCGGCCTCCCGGGGTCTGGGCCTAGACGCCGAGCGGCCGCACAATTGCGTTCATGTAACAAAAAACATGTGCTGAGAGCGCGCGCCCCCAGCACACATGCGTGGTACTCACGAAAAGGTCCCGGTCCGCTCTTTCGATCGGGACCTTTCCTGATCATGTGACCGCCGTGATGACGCATCACGGCGGTCACGATTCCTAAACCACACCCCGCCTCCCAGCGTCTGAAACTCTTAAAGGGCCAGGAGGTGCTGGCGGGAAGGGGTTAAGCAAGGTGGTGCTCCCCCACATTTTGCTATTGTTGGTGAATGGCTGAATGAACATTTTCCTGGGAGACGGTTGGGTCGACGTGGTCCGCATGAGTGGCCGGCCAGAAGCCCCGATTTAACACCCTGCGACTTTTTTCTTTGGGGTTGGTTGAAGGAACAAGTTTACTCTACGAAACCAAAGACTTTAGAAGACATGAAGGGCGACTACGAGAAGTTATTTCTGCCGTCCCACAAGAGTTCCTGCGAAGATCAGTTGATGCGATGATTCCCGAGCGGCTTCAGAAGCTGCAGGCGAATGCTGGCGCACATATCGAATTTTAAATAAAACTCCATGTTATGTGTGTTCTTCTCATATTCATTTTTTTGTAAAAAATAATTAAAAAATTATAATATTTTTAAAATAAGGGGTTACTTTTCAATCACCCTGAATGTAGTGCAATGGCCGGCCTAATTGGATACAATTGAAAGTGTTGTTTAGGTTGGACCTCATATGGTTTTTGGTAAATCTAAAGCAAAATTCTCAAAAACACAAATTGTACAATGTATGGCCTTACAGGCATGAAAAGTATGAAAGTCTTACGCTTCGGATAGGACCACACACACGATTAAACCTTGTCGGTAGTGAGATTTGACTGCATGATGACAGTTCTCAGATTCAAAAGGGGAAGACGGACTAAAACTGGAGCGCTCAGAATCCGGGGCAGCTGTGCATAGTAGCCAATCAGCTTCTAACTTCAGCTTGTTCAATTAACCCCTTAGTGACTAAGTAACAAACGTTAACCTCCCTAGCGGTCTGATTATGTCCATATTTCTGCGCTCAAAGCGGTATTTTTTTTTTTTGCATGGAAATATGTTTTGTTGTTTTTTTTTTATTGTAGGCCTGTAATTTTTTAGGAATAACTCCCTGAAATCTGTCCGAACAAGAGTCTAGTAAACATCCCGGGGAGGAT